>NC_051446.1:14868320-14915196 GCF_001649575.2 Kryptolebias marmoratus | reverse complement strand
GCACCAGCCAGAGTCTGATTAGACTCTGGCTGGTGGACGGCTCTCCAGAGATTGCTTGCGGGTCAAATCTCTCCTTTTCTTTTTAGTTTTTCCCCTCTCTCTCTCTCTCTCTCTCTCTCTCTCTCACACACACACACACAGACACTCAACTTCCTTTTCAAATATGAATCCCCTCAGGATCCAGCGCATGCAAATCCTGAAATCCTTTGCGTTTCGGAGCACCATGATGTGGCCTATTTGCACTTACGTTAAGGAGGCGCTTGTTAAGCCTAACGAGCATTAGAGAATAAATGGGAACATCAGGTTAATTAATAATTGGTTATAAAACATTATTACTAAACAAAACATCTCAAACTAATTTCTGCCCCAGGTTGTGCTTATTGTGCTGAATGATTTAGATTTTTAATCAAAAGATTTCTCCGGCTGAGCTCAGTTCTGATCACATTGTTCTCCTGCAGCTGAATTCTTGAGATACCTAAAAAAAAGAAAAAGTAAAAGGAGAAGGGAATACATAAAAAAGTGCAAATAAGCACTAATGATTGATAATAATAGCAACAAGAATTCAATGTAGATACTCATCGTTGAGTTTATTTTTTTACACTCCTTAAAGAGATGGTTAAGATTTTCTGAGGTGGGGTTTCGTGTAAAAGGTTGTAGATTGTTGTTTGAATTCACATAGATTTCTGTGGTTAAGTACCAGCAGCTAGCTGTAGCACTTTCAGGACAATCTGGGGCACTTTCTGCAGAAATATTATGACGTTTCTGCTGGAATAAACATGCAATGTAAAAAATTTATAATACAGCGTTTGCATGAATCACAGTGCATTTTTGCAGCTTGGAATTGTTTTAGGACAACACCAATGCACTTTGGTCTCCCTGCTCAGACTAGCTTGTTGATTTGGTCAGAAATAAACTGCTTTTCCAAACTGAGGTTAATCCAAGGTACCTAGCTAAAGCCGGTAAGATATTAACTAAATCATTTACACAAATCGGTTGCTTTGAAGTGCTTTAGAAACATGCAATCACGTTTTAAGTTTGATCTGGGAGAAGTAAAAATCAAAACAGAAATTATAATTTTTTTTTATAGACAAAGCCCAGAATAACAACTACATAAACCCAGGGCCGTGCGTGAAAAGAGTCTTTTAATTGTTTAAATGTTACAGTGAGGTTCTTGCCAATAGTGCCGTTGCTTAATGTAGCCTCAAACATTCACTCTCAGATTTTTAATGAGCAACAGAGGCAAGCTGGTAACAGCGGCAAGGAAGTCTTCCTTCAGAACTGCAGCACTGGGATCATTTTTCTACATATTTGTTAACAATGCTGCAGTTAACGCTCGCCTACGGAAAGACACAGGTTACACACTGCTCTGTTTAAGCTAGAGCGAATAAAAAAAAAGAGCACACAGTCACTCAGCTCCCCTCTGTCTTGTCGCCTACTCATGATGTTCTCTTGGGATTGCGTGAAGTTTCCTCAGTATCTGAATGAGACAGCAGCTGACACTGCAGAGGCAGAGATTCAGCCATGCACCCTTATTCGGTCCTAATGTTTCAGAATAGTTTAGCTCCTGCAGCCGACAGGATGTCCCAGCGGTCGAAATCACCAGTGGCGTAGGAGCCAAATTAAAATGAAGTGCTGACAACTGTGCCACAGTCTCAAGCATGTAATGGTGCGCGCTCTACAACTATTTGCAGACCATTGTTGGAGGAGCAGTCGGTGGAGAGGACCCTTACTAAGCATCTCCATCTCACATAAGCTGGTAGAGGAAGTGAGAAACTGAGAGGAATGCTTTTTTTATAAAAAGTGAAATGTGTAGGTTTTATCTAATTCAAATGTTTGTGTTTGTCAGCAGCCACATAAATGTGTCTTTTTAACAGGAGAGAGTGAGAGAAAAAACAGTGAAAGATGTCACATTTTGTCAAATTCTTTCATGATTCAGATCTGTGACATTCCACAGCCCTCCCGAACCTGAGACGGTTGTTCGGTGCCATCTCTTTGTTGCTGCATCTATTTATCTGACAAGCGAGAGTCTTCCTTGGAGCTGCTAAAGTGAGATAGAGAGCTGATTAGATTGGAGGAGCAGTCAAAACCTCAGCGTCGATCTCAACAGGAGATGTGTTCTAATTAGAGACTGCGTCTTGTGTCTTTACGGCGGAGAATAACAAGCCTCGTCCCAAAGAAGCCTCTTGACGAACTTCAGCAAACCTGAAACAGATCTGATGCAGCAGGAACCCACAGACTTCAGATCGCACCTGAGTCGACACGTTTGATGAGGGGCTTCTTCATGTGGCAGCGCTCCCGAAGCAGGAAGCTGCTCAAAGCTGCAACAACAACGAGAAACTTCAGGTAAAGGGGGCTCTGCGTGCAGGTTAAAATGTCCGACGCAGTTGCTGTGACGCTTCCAATCGCTTATAAAGTTTATACATCAGGGAGGACTTGATTTCTTTAAAAAAAAAAAAAAAAAGAACAACAAAAAGTTGATGATGTGTGATAACATTTTACAAGAGTTTAAAACACCTTTGCAAAATTATTTGGACACTTATGAAAGAGCAACGGTTGATAAAATATTTATTCAAAAAGCACATTGTGTGAAATTTAACTAAAAAATGAAAAATACTAACACAAGTCTTCTTTGTTTTAAATATAGATAAAATGAAACCAAGGGAAAAGCAAATATATATTTTATTACCAATTTGTGTAACAAAAAAAAAGTTCAATAATAATATGAAAATACA
The DNA here is from genome assembly GCF_001649575.2 of Kryptolebias marmoratus. Lineage (NCBI taxonomy): Eukaryota > Metazoa > Chordata > Actinopteri > Cyprinodontiformes > Rivulidae > Kryptolebias > Kryptolebias marmoratus. The sequence continues at coordinate 14,912,464 of NC_051446.1, read as the reverse complement.
AATCTAGGTGGTTTAAACTGTCAGATGCTGTTGGTCAGGTGTGATAAATTCTGTATTTGGATTAGAGGAAATGAAGTTTATTCATCTTGAGTTTAAAGTTTATAAATGTCAGTAAATTATTCTCAGAAACTACAAATTTTAGGTCTATTACACACATTTATACTGGATTGGGTTTATGACTTTGACTTGGATGTAAAAAACTTTGTTGTTCTTTAACATTTCTTAACAAACCAAATACGTCATGTTGGTCCTTTGGTATGATCTATTTTTTTTCTTAAAAACAGTTCACAGACAGTTGTCTGGACTTTTTTTAGATAAAATTCACTCTAAGTGTGAATTCACCATTTCCTCAAGGAGGCAAACCTTACAGACACCGATGTACCAAAATAGGCCATAAGCGTAACGCTACCACCACCATGTTTATGCTACTGTTGCACGGTTTTGTATTTTGCTATGCATGTTAGCATATTTTAAAATTCTTTTTACATTGGTCAAAATATAAAGAAATGAAGCAAATGTAGTAAAAATATTGAGACATATATGATGTATGTGTAACATTCATGATGTACTACTACTATTAAGTATTTTACAAATATACTGAGTTGAGGCGTGGGGAAGTTACATCATAAGTAAGATGTAGGCTACATCGCTGTGGGATAAATGTCTTATTATTTTGTTTGTGTGGCTTTCTGTGCTTGCTGGTGCAGCATATCTGTGGTGTTTGTACTGAATGTACAGAACAGAATCGGTACCAAAGAACCTCACAGTTGGCAAAGTTACGACACATACACAACAACAAAATGAGTGTGCAGCAGCACCTACATGATATTGTGAATGTCATTGTACAAATAACAAATGACAAAAGGAAAAGACCATTGATGAGCAGCGTCAATGACACAAATAAGAAAGACAAGCAATGGCAACGCCTTCTACACAAAAGTGCTCCAAGTATACCACCAAATTGCACTGTAGCATGAGACGGTGTAAAGTATTTGTTGTGACTGCAACATATTCACAGTATTGTGACATAGTGTATGCATGAAATATATGTGACGTTTAAAAGTTGCTGTCTCCATGATTTTCAACACGATCACTAAATCTGTGGCGACTTGGAGTTGCTAGAGATTACGTTACACTAAAGTATCAGATATGTAAAAAGGCGATAGTGTTAGTTCCTTACAGCTGCACATTTCCACGCACCGTAGGAAGGCGGCAAACACACAAGTGTGATGGTGTCAAGATAATGTTCTTGTGCTGGGTTTGCAAACATCTTCTGTTTGATTATAAGGAAACTGTTTGCTCCTTTTGAGTAAAACAGTTCATTTCTCACCACAACCCCACTAATCATATCATTATTACTTATTAAAATCATAAATCTATTTTTAAAATGGTGTGTGAGGTCTTTAAAAGTAATTAGTATATTTTAAGGTATAATGTGTGTGTTCAGCCTAAATGCTTTAGAAATGCTTGGTCTGATTGTTTTCACTCATATTTATGTAATATATATATATATATATATATATATATATATAATTCTACAGGCAGCTGTGTAACCAACACTGATTGTTAGCCATCTTTAATCATAATCAAACCATAATTAACTGTTTGCTCATGTAACGTGAGCATCAGCTTTTATCTTCTGGCTTTCATTAAGGCAGCATTGGATAATCTTTACTACGTTCAGAACTAATCTTACAGCGTTTTTCTTCACAAATATTGAAATTTTATTCCATCACAGACTCACTCCGGAGGAGGGTCCAATCTCGCAGGGCAGCTTGTCTCAGATTGGGTGTCAGATGCTGGAGACAGCTGCACTCATCACAGCTTTTTATGAATACATTACCTTTTATGTTCATCCAAGCACTAATTTATCTTCCTCAGAAAATCAAACAAGACAGACATGCGCGCTCGCCGATCCTCGTGGAAGATTGCAACTTTCAGAAAGTGTGACAAATATCCGCAGCCAAAATAACAGCAGAAATCCTTCAGCTGGGTGGTAATTCAAGCACCTCATCTTCGACAGAGTATATTTATCGATGTTTCTGTTTGTGTGTGTGTGTGTGTGTGTGTTTACTGTTTGTGCCCACTTTTTTATTTTTTGAGGATAGATGGCTTGTGAAATATCAAAGAGTGTTATTTGCCTCCATGAAACTCCACAACATCAAAGTCTTCCCTCCTCACTCCCATAAGAACCCAGGAACCTTGGGATTTTTTAACTCGTGCCTGCCTTCCATCTCAGCTCTGCTTAAAAAGGCAAAAAGCCTCTAATGATACAAGATGCAACATGGAGAGACTGCTGCCAGTGAAACAGGGGGGGAAGAATCAACATCCAAACAGACACATTTTGGATGATGATTGACACCACGGCATCGTTTTATTATTCCTGTGATGCCGGTCCAGACTCGCTGTTGCCAGAAAGTGTGGCCTCACACTTTGGCTGATGCAGCAGTCTGGTGTTGTGCGCCTCTCTGCCTGCCAACCACCTGGCTGGAAGACGTATAATCAACCTCCCAGTCAATCACTCCTCACTCGGCCAACGATGTAGGAAGGGTGTCAGAGGAAGCATGGCAGACGTGCACTTTCTGTATGTCCGACTTTGACACTTCACGCCCTCTGCATCCCGATGAGTCTGGTGCTCCGGCACGGCCCCTCCACCGACCCGCTGATGCGCATTGTGTTGGAAAAATAAATCCACGGTTTGTGAAAAGAACACGGCAGCTTGGGTCTCAGGTATTTTCCATGTTTCTGTGACAATCTCAAGGCAAAACACTTAGCTGCTTAAATATCTGAAATATTTCAATAATGTGTAAGCTGTGGGATGGAGTTACCATGAAGAGTTTTTTTCCCGCTAAAGAAGCTCTTTGGTTCATGAACAAAAACTCTGTTTGCCTGTGTCTGTCTGCATGTGTTCATTTGTCTGTAGAGTTAGCAAAATATCTTGTGAATTACTGGATGAATTTCAATGGAACTCTCAGGAAGTAATCACTGGATGTGGATCTAGAACTGGTTAACTTTTGAAGTCAACCCTGTCTAAGATGGGAGCACCCTTTGTCAACATAAAAATGCCTATTACTCAGACAATTTTACAACTATTGAGTTAAAATTGGGGATGATTCCCAACACTTATTTTGAGCACTAATAGATTGCTCCAGATATTTGCTTAAAATGTTGCCATTAACTATTAGGAGTCAACTCTGCGCCTTTGTCATTTATCATCAGAAGAATTTTAGTTTCAAACTCTGGCATAAAAGAGCAGTTCTTTCAAGAAACGTTAGGCCTTTAATTTATAAAGCCCTGCTCACCAATTTGAGTTACGCAACCCAGCCGTAGATGTCCTACATGACACGTCATTTATATTGCAGGGCCTAAAAAAGCAACTCGCCCCTTTCCTCTCCTTCTTGACTGCACTCAAGACTTCCTGGATTTTTCATCTGCAATTAAAAAAAGAACTAAAGCACTCCATCGCAGGACTCAGGAGGAAAGGGGAATAATTGACGTGTTTAATCCTAAAACAAGTGAATCATTTAATTTTTTTTTTTTTTTCACTTAGCGGGAAGGAAAACGGCTTACACCGGAAAAGCATTTGATGATGAGCGGACTTAAAAAATTTATATTGAGACGGATTTTATAATGAACTGGTCATTCTGAGCAGTTCTCATCTCCACAGTGATCAACAGAAAAAGAGAAATTAAAAGAGGATTGTGTTTTTCTTTGCTGTTGTTGTTTTTTTTGTGCAGCTAAATAGAAAGTGTCGACTGATGGTATAAAGAAAAAAAAAGGATCCAAACATGGGAACAGGAAGCAGGACAAAGAGTCAACTGAATTAGAGTTTGGCACCAAACCAGGACAGCAGGAGATCAGGACAGATAAAGAAATTCAATCCAATCTAAATCTGGAGCTACACCTGCTGAGGGACTGATTACCCAACACGATGTAGGTGTGAGAATTAACAAACGAGGTCCAGGTGTGCAGCAGGAGCAGGACGCAACGAGGGGAGGAAACAAAGCAGGAAGCATCCTAAGGAGGCGAGGTTAAAAACAAGAACAAGCACAATCGGTATTCACGTCAACAAAGACTCATCACAAGAAAACCCACTGGCGATGACGCTTTTATCTGACTCAGATACAAATAATGAAAGTCTGCGATACTTCTGATGTAACCGCCTTAGTATTCAATACAAGTTGTTTTAAAATGTTGTGAGACTTTATTTTTTTTCATTTAGGTGTAACATCAGTAAATTACATTTCTAATCATATTCACTTATTAAAACTGTGTGGGAATTTTTCACGAGACATTACAGCGTAGATATTTGATTAGCCCGGGTTATCCTGAAGATATTAAATGAACAATATGTTTACTATTTTCCGTTATAAACAAAATATGGGTTCGTAAGATGTGCAAGTCGTTGCATTCTAACTCTCTGAGTTAGGAACAAAAAACACATGCAGTGTATAAAATAGTAAAGGCTTTAAAATTGCCAAGATTTCCCCAGCTTGCACCAGTACACCACAACCGCATTTAATAGTCCTATTAAATATGATATTTGTCAGCTCGGTGCAAAACAAGATGTATTACTCTGCAGTGGCAACACAGCAGTGCATTATGATGTGAATTTTATTAACAGTGTCATCTAACGTCACCAAACACTGCAGAAATAAAGTGGCTGCATGGACATTTATAATAAACGCTTTCAGAGTTGTTGCAAGGGATTGTTTTACATATCAAAAAAAAAAGCTTTCATTTTATAACAATCTTTATTTCAATTCCGGCTCCACCAAGCGACCACTAGTGAAGGAGATAAACGTCAAGGTCTTCCTCGTCGCCTGCTTCTGTTGAGCGACCCGGTTGCTCCAACTGGAGAATTTGCAGCAGCCCTGCAGATTGAATTTGGCCCCGAGAGAGAGAGCAAAATTGGACGGATCAATGCCATTAGATTGTTTTTCTACGATGCACTGAGCACATTGATGTCGCAGAAGCAAAACATGTAAACTACTTCAGCGGGTTAGATGCATTCAGGAGTCAAGAAGATTAATGTAAGGGTTTGTGTGTTAAATCTCGTCAAAAACCCCTCAGAGGTCTTCTTAATGACGCTCCTTTGGAACTGGTGCAACTGGCAAACAATTACTGATTTCACCACCAGAGGAGCCTGGCTGCTTTACTGAATGATGCTGCACCAGGTAGCAGTTTGTGAATTTTTCCAATTAGATTCATACATGTTAGTTATTTGGAGAGTCTGACTTTTTTATTTATTTATTTATTTTTATTTTAGGGCTCCACAAAGTGCTATTATTTGACAGAACAAAGATCTCCAGATCCCGCTGCTGGTGAACAGAAAAAAAAAGAAAAAGTGTTGCAACCCCCCCTCACAATGAGAGTAATTTTAAAATTTTCATCACCTTTCTGGCTGCACAAGAGGCGAGAAAGAGAGAGGGCGAAACCACAGCTCCTACAAACTGATGGCTGGTGCACAAAATTACAAAAATAGCAAGACAAAGAGGCAACATTAACTCTTAATACGCTCAGCCTTGGGCCAAACTAATAACGGCAGGATTGAATCAGCTCTAAATAAATGACGGTGCTGTAGTTTAATAACACATCATCTCCCTCAGTGACAGTGTTAGACTTGACACTACAATACATAATCATCTACCCCTGAGTTTAAAACAAAAATAAGTGTATTGTTGCTCATTATTTTGGCTCCACTGAGATTTACAGACAAAAAAAAACAAGAAAAAAAATAAAAATAAATACACACCACCAAGTGGAGGTGGTGAGAATTGGAGAACTGTAGCGACACAAACGCAAGACAAAGGTCCCAAAAGCTGCAAAATGTTATTGAATTAGTTTTACATTGTTTTTTTTTTTAAGTTAGGTATACATCCTTCTAACTTAAAAAAAAAAAAAATCAAATAAATGTGTGTGTTTGTGAGTCTGTCTGTTAGCAAAATATCTCATGAACCTCTAGGCGAATTTCAATAAAACATTCAAAAAGCAATCATTGGACGTACAATTACAACTGATTAACTTTTGGAGAAAACCCGATTCAGGATGGCCGCCACAGCTAGCTGAGCTTAAAACCACACAAATGCCTGTAGCTGAGTCAATTTTAAAGATATCCTTCTCAAATCTGGTGTGGAAGTAGCTGGGAGTCATCCCCAACACATATTCTGAGCATTCAAAGATTGCTCAAGTTCTTTGCTTAAAATGTTGCCATTAAGTATTTGGAGTCAACGCTGTCTGTTTGTTAGCAAAATATCTCGTGAACCGCTGGACAGATTTAATTGAAACTTTCAGCAAATAATCAATAGATGTACATCTGTAGCTGAATAACCTTGGGCGCTAAGAGCCACTGCCAACAGGGCTATGATTTACTGAATTTTACAGGTATTGTGCTATAATTTTGGTGTCCTTGTTGCTGAGATTTATCCAAAACACAAACTCTTAAGTGCCACTCATTGCGTTAAGACTTCAGCTTTAACTATTGGAGTCAACTCTAAGCGTAACATCTTTTATATTTTCATGGTTTGGTTAGAGGTGTTGCACTGGAGTTGACCCTGGGGCCTTTTGACACTTAGATCTCCCACAGGTGGATCTTATTCAACTAATTATGTGGCTGCTGAAGGTAATGGATGGAGTTTTAAAGCAAAGAGGGTGAATAAATTCTCATACCACTTTTCAGGTTTATGTTTTAGATGTCCCCTCATTTAACATAATTAAGTAATCTGGAGGATTTTATGTAGGGTCCATTAATTTTAAATAAATTAAAAATCCATTAAATATCAGGTTGTAAAGCAACAAAATAGAAGAAATATCAAGCGGGGAGAAACTTTGGCGACCTACTGTACTTTACTCTGTTTTTTTAAAATGTGTTAGGAGTTTATTACAACAACTGAAATCAAAACATAAAATTCAGACACTACATATTGCACAATATTATCTTGAACCTGAAGACAGAGTGATGAAACAATACTCGACTATAACCCGATTTCTGACTTCAGTCCTCAGATTGATTTGAATTCTCAAGCTCTCAAAGTAGTTCTGGTAAAAAAAAAAATATATATATATATATAAAAAACTCTTAATTTCTTCACAGCAAATCTCAAACAATTAAAAGTGAAAACAAACTGCAAACTGAAGCAACGCTGGAGTCGCCAAACTCCAACGAAAACGGTTAAAAAAAAAGTGCCGGCGTAAGGAGAAATGTGACACAAATGAATACAACACAGCGAGGATTAATTTGCAGGTGAATTGATTTACTTTGAGAGGATGAATGAGCATTACTTATCATTCATACAAAATGTATATCACTTTGGAGAAAATGTGCAAACAAAGCTTTGAATAAAAGATGCCTTCACGTGCTCTCCGGTGCAGGCGTTCGGAGAACTCTACAGTGACAAACAAACACAGGAGTAGCACTTCTACATACTCGGTGTGGGCATTAGCAAGAATCCGCTTGCATAGATTTAAGTGCATGCATAAGCAATTCATCATGCAACTACTGTCATATATTTCAAGAACGATGAACTCTTCTCAGTCTGCGTTGATCTACTCTCGGGCTAAAAATGTGCACGAGCTGTGATGTCAAAGACAGAGGGGATGTGCTGACTCAAACACCATCGCGTGTTATGTACAAGTATGGTGTTCAGCAAAGGCATCGCAGCTGTCTTTGAACGTGTTATGTAGCGCGTGAGGTGTTTTTTTTAAATATTTTTTCATTTTTTTACATCAACCCTGTGTTCATCTGAGAGGAATGTTTGGAGATGTCTGGCAGTCTGAAGAGGCTGATGCCCATGACGTACATGGGCATCGCAGGTATGTGTTGGTTACAGCAGCTGGCAGAGGGTGGGAACAGATGGAAAGGGTTACAGGTTAATACCGGTAATTAAACACAAACATTAAGGCCAAGTCTACAATACACCGGATATCTTTTTTTCTTTAAACTGAGGGGGGGGGTTTTTCCAGATGCGAACAAATTTTTTTGTGAGAAAAACAGATTTAAAAAGAAAAGATTTAAAAGTAACGAATGCCTTCCAAAGCGGACGTTTTCGGAAACAATGACAGAGCAGCATCTGCTGAACATGCCTATGAACACTCTGTACCCTAGAAACCAGAACGATACTTTGATTGTGTGCCAACATGGTTAATAATTAAGAAAAGAAAGAAAAAAACATCAAAGAAAGAAAAAGTTATGAGTTGCAGCTGTTTTGGATTTTTTATTTTTAGCCAAGCAAGAGCTTTGTCCACATGGAAATGCAATTTTTCCGAAACTCTTTTAATTTGTTGTTTCTAAAATTATAAATGATTTATAGAAATGACCCAAACTGCTGTAACCACTATGCCAGGCCTGTATGTGGCGCTGTAACGCCGCCACAAAAAGACACCAGAAACAGGAAACGAGGCGTGGCGCGTAAAGATTGCTTGCCGGGTGCGAAATGTAAAGAAAAGAGAAGAAGAAGGGAGAAGCCTTTGGGTCGTAGGTTAGATTAGAGGTGGGGGTTACGACATCATTGTTTTCAAAAGGTTGCGTTTTGTCCGTCTCCATAGAAACACAAGGGTGGCATTTCAAGATTTTTTTACTCTGGAACCCATTTTAAAAAAATATTACTTTGGGGCTCCAAAAATTGCCATTTCCATGTAGATGCCAGGTTAAAACAATAGGTAAAAAAAACAACAACTTTTGTGTATTCACAAAAACAATTTCCACGTGGACTGCACCTAAGAATGTTCTTCCTCTGCATTTTGCTATTTTGTTATCGTGGACCTTCTCGCCACCTAGAGGGCAGCATGGAGATTTCAGCACTTTTGTTAGAATCACGTAGGCGGAGTATTTTTTAAATATAAATGGTGGAAAACAAAGTCCATTTTTAAAAAAAGTATTCGGGGTAGTGTAGACAGGGCTGTGAATCACTGAAAACCAAGGGTTTCCGGTAATTTAACACCAGCGACTCGTGCTGCGTTCCTTCGCCTCTTCTCAGCCTCTCCGTGACAGATTTCGGCTGAACAAAAAGAAAGTCCAAAAAATTACATCTTTAAAGGCTGTTGCAGAGTTACACCAAAGAGCAATATGTAAACAGTAGTTCAGGTTAACTAGGCTTAACTGTGTTTTAATTAAAATTACATTTTCAGTGCTTAATAAATGTTAATATTCAATTACAAATTTACCAACACCCGCAGTTATACAATTTAGATTAAATATTTTTAATATAATCTGAGGCACTGATGTTTGTTGTTGACATATGGCTCTCAATACTGAAGGAGAGCAGTACAAAGTGAGATTTGAAAATTATTCACTGCATCAGCGTGTTAAAAATTGCCATAAACTTCCTTTGGTGGCTGAGCTGTCCACGTGTTTGATGTATCTGAAGACGTTCCTCCCTTGTACCTGCTTTCCGTCTTGTGCAAAGTCCGTTTCCCTTTCAGCTCCACTAAGACGTTTCTCTCCCAGCGATGCTACAGACAGAACAAGGCAATGATTTCAATACATGGCCATGCTTATTTACAATACAGTAGAATATTCTCTAAAATCAATGCAATCCGTACAAAGTGCTTTGTTGAAAACCCAATCCGAAGTAGCTGTTTAATATGGCAGCTGGAATTCAGTGGCCACTGAAAAGCTACAGGTGTTTTAAAAGTGTTTGTCAAACACTTAGTTTTTGATGGCAACAGGGAGAAAACACCTCAGAGCTGCACGAGAAAGATTGGTTTCAGACCCTTGAGTAACATCACTTGGATCTCTGGCTAGTTTGTGTAGAATTGATGGGGATCTTTCTGGACTGTAACGTCTTTTTAGCAGGCTCTTTCTTCGAAGGGTCCTTTGCGGTGGCAGAAGACTGAGTGATTGTTTGTGCTTCAGAGAGCTTCGATTTCGTGGAGGGCAGCAGTGAGTTCTTAGCTGCAGCTGACATTTTAGAGGATTCCTTATCTTTGGCTGTAGTCACATTGTTCTGTAGTTCTAAAGCTGCATTCTGGGCTTTTTTGCTCGCCCCACCCGAGAGTGCTTCTCTAATTGCGTCCCCTTCCTCTGGACTTCCTTTCGCTTCTCCCAGCCCTGCTTTCCCGCTCTCGCCTGGTTTACGGTTCTCCTTCGGCCTCAGAGCGGTTTTAAAGAAGGACAGACCTTTGTCTTCCGTCTTACTGCTCCCTCGAGGTCCCCTCGGAGGTTGAGCCGCGTTACCCGAGGAAATGCCTACGCTTGAAGATCGAAGACTAGTCATGGAGGAGCTACTGCTGGAGCTTCGGCCCGTTGTCCTGTCTTCGAGAGCCCTGCCTGGCCTCACCTCCGCTCTGCTAGAACCACTCGACCTGGAGGGCGGACCTCCGTGGCTGACTTTCCTGTCTGCCGCCGTTTTTGCTCTTGAGGATTCACGGCTAGCGCTCCTGTCTGCTGCTCTAGTCCTTTCTGCGGCCGAGTTTTTCTCCGTGCCCCCTCTGGGTGATGGCCTTCTCTGAGGGTGCGAGCCCTGTGACCCTGGAGAACCACTCTTCCTCTGCTGTGGGTCAGGGTGTAACAACTCTGGGGTTTGGGAGGACGCTTTCTTGGACGGGGTTGCTGTTCTTGAGGAGCTACCCTTGCTTGTTTTAGGTGGTCCACTGCTCCGGTCCCTGGGGTTTGACGCCGATGCTGCCCCCTTGGACTGTGTTCGAGATGGTGACTTGTCAATGGCTGGAGAGGCAGGGGACAGAGAGCTGGATGACGTTGAGGAGGTGGCAGGACGTTTCTTGGGACTCCTCTCACTCTCTATCCCACTCTTGGCTGATGTTCGTTTGACACCAATGCTATCTGCCGTCCCGTTTCTTTGCTTTGAATCTTTTGGTGATAGTCCATGTCTAGGACTGACCTGCTCAGTAGCAGTGACATTGTTGTTTTCCCCCGTCTGGATCGAGCTCCGCTGCTCTGCCTGTGCGACACTCTTGAAGTACCCCTGCTCTATCAACCTCCTACTGCCAACATTACTGTCCAAAGCAGCAAGGATGCACTTTCCTCCTGACATTTTATCTGGCTTAGGTGAACCAGTGAAACACAAATCGGTCAGCTGGTTATCAGCCACCTCTCCTATCCTCTCCAGCGTTGGAGAGGAGTGGGACTCCAGGGAGAACCTTGAAGGAGAGTTGGAGCGAAGTTGGAGCTTAGCTGAGTGGGACCAGGACGGTTTGGAGCCATTTTCACTCAGAGCAAGTGGGCTGGCGATAGAAGATCTTGAAGAGAAGGTTTGCCTTTGCATGCCTCTGACTGCCGGTCGGACTGAAAGACCTGCGTGGCAGGAGGAAACATCAGCGTTAAGTTTGTTGAGAAAACAGTCATAATTTGCACTTTAGTCGCAACAGAAATGAGTCAAAATGAAGCTTCGTGTTTTTTTTGAGCGAGTGCTCTTCACCGTCGTCCTCGCTCCTTTCTCCAGCGAACTCAGCAGACTCAGAGAGAGAAGCCAGGGAGGTGCGTCTCGAGGAACCAGATGAGGCTTGGCTGGGTGGACGGCTTCCCATCAGCCGACTTATCCAGTGCTCATTCAAAGAGGAACTGGTGGAACCTTAAAGCCCAAGCAGACACCGACTCAGTACATAGATTCCATGTCAACCAGGTGTTCCCAACTTAGATACAGCACCTTAATTTTATTCCTTTTATTAAGTAGATTTGTCTACAACACATAGTGGAAAAATTAAAAACTAAAGACAAGGGTATTTAGTTACTTTAGTTTTTTTCTTAATTTAAGTAAGATTTGAAATTTAGACCTAAACTGTTGAGCCTACCCAGTTTTCAAAAGGCTGTTTGATAAGCCGTTTTACTTCCAAATCTCTGCTAAATCTGTGCATTTTTATTGGATAACCCCTGGTTTGCATATTAACACAAATAATGCCATACCACATCTAATATATTAAAAATGTTTTAAAATAATTAAACAGTAAGGGACATTTTGTTACAAAGTTTTATAATAGTAAAATGTTGGGGTTACCTTTCATTTTTAGGGGTCGTATTCACATGATTTCCAGCTTTTTTATAACCAAATGTTACAAAAGTAACAAATTTACCTGTTTGTCTCATGCAATTTTCATTTTAGATACAATGCAAAACACAACATGTTTGTCTTTACACACTAAGTTGTGCCAAATAAAAACGTGTCCTTGAAACTGAGACCCCTTTTTTAAAGTAAAACAAAAACAGAGTATATATCAGAAGAGCATCATTCATAGATTTTGACAAGTTAATTTAAAAAGCTTGCAAGAGGTGAATAAATTGGAACTTTTTACAGTGCATTTTGACTCACTTTGGTGCCTTTTTCTTTCAAAAATGTGGCTAAAATAAACAAAACTTATAAAAAGCCCAGTATACCCAAAAGCAATAGTGATGGAAAAACAACATGTGTGAAGACTATTGAAATTTGTTCTATACTTTATACTTAAGGTATATTGTTTGCAAGTGGCTAAACAAGATGTCATTAAAAACTTACCTCCTACGGAACTGTTGGCAGACCAAGAGGGGATCGTTGCACGTCTTTGAAAAAACAAGATGTAGGCAGTTTGCTTGCAGACCTCATCTTCAGACATGGGATGAACATCGCTGTCATCAAAGCAATACCACTGTCCGTCAATGGAGTTCTTACAGTGAGCTGCAGCACACAAAGGAAGAAAATGATTTTTAAAAAAACATCACAGGTTGTGTTGGAACATTGAGTTAAAGCATCCCTGAGACCTGAGCAGCTGCTGTGTTACCTGTGTAATGCCCGCCCTGCATGGTGCCGTGATGATTGCACACCGCGTACAGGTCATACAGGTAGTCCTCTGGGTCACGCCCCATCCCGTAAGGCCGTCTCCATGGCGACCAGTGGGAGGGGAGACTCCAGCTGCTCTGGCTTCTCTTCACGATGTGGGGCGCCATGTCCATGCCGGTGAGCGGGAACTTCACCATGTTCTGCATCTTCACTCGTCGATCCCCATCCTGAAGGGGGGAAAAAAAAATAGTTACAGCGAAGTTTTTGGCAACTAATGTGAGTTAAAATGATCTAATTAATTCACTAACATCAGTACCTGTCTGAAGCGTTTCAGGTGGAGGATGAGGATGTCTGGCAGTGTCCACAGGCTGAGTTTGATGCTGCCCTGCTGAAGCTGTTTACAATGTGGACATCGCCATGCATCATCGGGGGCAAGCTGAAATTATATTTAAAAAAAACGTAAATAAAAAGTCAATTCTCACACAACTTTGTATGTGACATGTCTAAACAACATAACTTTGTTAAGCCATGGTTTGTATAATAAAACATTTAACTCATGCTGAAATTTTTTTGTTGTTGTCTGGTTGTTTTGTTACTTTTTGAACTGCATGTCTCGTCTTTTCACCGAGCATACCTGCTCTTCTTTGGTGTATAGTTGCAAGCACTGGGCCAGCGTGCAGGTCTGAGGCTGCAGATGTTGCTCCTTCACTTGCCGAACACTTTCAGCATCTGGGATGTACTCATCCTCGGTTCTTTTGAACAGACTGTGGGCGTGACACGGCACAAGGGGATCACACAGATCGGTCGTTAGGTTCGATGGGAGGTGTAACACCCCGCACATCTGCTCTGACCTTAATGAGGAGCTCGTCTGAGTTTCCCACTTACTAGTCTTTTGTCTCTTTGTCCCATTCAACCACAATTTTGACATGAGGTGGCCCCCCTGGGCCGCAGGACTTGAACGCTCTGTTAGAAATTTAGAATAAGAGGATAGCTTTTACTTGAAACAATCATGTAAGGTAGAACTGTGACAATGTGGAATGACTTTAGGCTACAATGGAGGAAATGCTCCACTTCAGATTTTCATTAAAAGTCTATATCTGCAAATAAACATAGCAAAAAAATAAGGAAATTTGTGTTTGGGTGATTATTTCTTTGTTGTAGGAATGCTTCTTGCAATAAATATTATACTATTGAAAAGCCTCTTTATTTCCCCTATAAATGGTGCCACATTCCAACTTCCAAAATCTTCTCTGCCAAATAGCTTATTCTGTTATTGACGCTTGTTTTGAGCTTCTGGTACCCCAGGTGCTGACAGTCAGGTCCCTGATTGGCTCCTGATTGTCCACACCTGAGAGCAACTAGTGGCAATCCCTCATCTCCAGAGTCTGGGACCAAACTCTGTCCTCCAAGATGACAACACTCAGCCCCACATAGCAGGAGTTATTAGAGACTACCTTCAGAATTTGGGAGTAGAGAGGATGGAATGAGCTGCCTGCAGTCCTGACCCCCACTGAACACCTGTCGGATCAGCTTCGGTGACCAACACGATCACATTAGTTGACTTGAGACAAATGCTGATTAAAAAATGAAATGCCATACCACAGCGGTTTGTGACCTGGTGAGCTGTATGAGGAGGAAATGTCAAGCTGTTGTGGCTGTGTATGGTTCTTCCACATGCTACCTAGGTCCCTGTTTGTGAAATAAACAAACTGAAGATTTGGCAAGTTTTTCATGTGTGCAATCCAAATACTCATCTCTGCTGCTCAACGCACATATGCATTTTCCTTACAAATATGTCACAATTTAATGGGAAATAAGCAGGATTAAAAAGATGAAAACGGTATTAGATTTATATCCAAGAAGCATTGTTACGACAAAAAATAACCAACACAAATTTCCTTACTTTTTATGTTTAGTTTATATTAACTATATATTATACAACTGATATGCAATACCAATACTTTAAACTTAGGAAAACTAAATAGGCTGTAATTTTTTTTTTTTAAAGTGCTCATCTGTTTATTTATGCATCATCAGATGTTCTAATGCAATTATGTTCTCAGTCTTTTTAATTAAAATGTAAATATACATGCAACAAGTACAGGTGTCAGTGGCTTCTTAGAGGAAATTCTTAAAAAAAAAAATCCATACACATATGTGGAGATATTCAAACATTAATGGTTCTGAAGTCATGCTAAAGGTCCTGAGTCTCCCGTAAATGAACGTTAACGCTGCAGGATTTATATTGTTGCAATTTACGTGAGGTAACACTGCCTCTTTGTGGCGAAACAAGGCATTACCTCTCCACAGAGGGATGGCAGAGAGGCTGCTCCTCCTGAGGCAACAGATATGTGATTCCAACCACTCCTACCACACGCAAAGTGAAGGGCCCCACCTGCAGGCCGTCAAAGAGAAGACGTTATTCAACTCAGCACAGAAATGGAATAAGAGGACATCCCAATCTAAAAGCTTTGGAGTGTCGACAAGAATGTGTACCTGAACAAAGACACCAGGACGCAAAAGATGCTTCATCTTCTCCAAGATCTCTGTCTGCAGTATGTCCCACGTTACTGTTCGCTCCAAATAGAGAATGAAAGGATTCCCAAACCTGCAGGAATGACAAAAACTGCAATGTTTTAAAACAGTAAATGATTAAAATTCCTTTTTGCTGCTGTTCAGGTGAAGTACCTGCGCCCCTGCTGTCCAGCACAGGCTCTGTTGCACACCAGCAGCACGATCTTCTCAGCCTGCCCGCTGTTCTTATTGGGACTCTGAGGTGGCGATGAGGGCTCTTGGATCTGCGTGGTTATCCTGTTGTTTTCTGTGCCGTACTTCAGGTTGTTCTGGTTGAGGTTTGCATGTGGACTTCCTGAAACGAGCACGCGCGCACACAAAATAAAAAAAACCAGCGTGCAGCAGCAGCAGCTTTCTGACATCTTCCTGTCATAATAAGACAAGGACCCGAGTTCATGTCGGAGCACAGAGAGGATGCCGTACCGCCTCGCTTTGAGCGGATCTGCTCCGGTCTGAACAGCTCGGGCGTCTCGAATGCGAAGATGGAGTCGCTCTCCTGAATGATCTCAAGGTCTTCGTCGTCGTCGCAGAAGGAGCGGTGAAAGCCATCAAAGTACATTTCAGTGAGGACAATCTGCACAGAGACAGCAATCAAAACCCCCCGTGTGGGCTGACTGTGCTCAAAATTAGTCACGCGCAAAGTATGAATGCTGGCAACGGTGGCGGTGGAAGAGGAGCGGCACAGCCAATGCATGATAACTACGTCTAGTCCTTCACACAGCACCGCTTTTTCAGCACCCAAGTCAATTTCAGCAGCCCCTACTTTCTTTCTTTAATCCTCTTATTTCTGACTAAGTAATGGCCTGAATGATGCAGCACCTGTTGGGCGGGGATTTTGGTCTCTTGCGCCACGGCTTGTCTCAACCTGGACACGGTGCCCGAGAGAGGCACGGCCACCCCGACTCTCATACAGTGTGAGCACTTTCCCTGGTACACCACCGTCACATACAGAGGTCTGAAAAAACACAGAAACTTTCATTATTTGGCTGTTTTTTTTGTTGTTTTTTTTAACAAAGTCTGCGCTGATGTTTCAAAAATAGACAGCGGCGTCTAATTTTAACTTCATCCTCTCACACGTTTCTGAAGCTGCTTTCATGACAGGTTCGTCTCACGAGATTTTTTTTTTTGCTTGTTTGTTTTTAGTAGCTATTGTCTGACTGATAAGCGAGATCCGGTGTCACCTTACCGTGTGTGAGGTACTGGGATTGGCAGTGAGATGCAGAGGAAAGGATCAAATGTGTTGCTCTGTTTCTGGCAGTGAGGACAGGTCAGGGAGGACCTGAACAGACAAATGAGGACAAGACATTAACCTGAAGGAAACTTCATTAAGATCCTTTCGCTTTGTACAAAAGCTCTCCTATGTGACGTACAACCAGGGCCATTACAATAAAACAGTAGCTTCAAGCAATATGAGATAATCAAGTTGTTGCCATTAAATCAAAGCATAGGGGGTAAAAAGCATCAAGGAAAAATACAGCGTTATTAGCTGAATTCAGCTGTTGTTATACAGGTGAATGGAAATAATTCATGCTATTTTTTATAAAATCCTCACATTCAGCTCATATAATTGTGATCCAATATTACAATCCTAATACAATCAATAGTGCTTTTATGTAGCTAAAGATGAAGCAGAAAGCAAACGATTATGAAAGGATATGATGGTTCCTGTCAAGAAACTATAAGGAGCTCAGCTGTTGTTCACCCCAGTCATTACAGCTTTACGCTTTAGTTCTGCGACAGGTACAAATATCTGACGTGAACAGTTTGATTGATGTTAAAAAATAAAATCAAATAATCAGCTGTGCAGACATACAGTCCTGTGCAAAGTTCCTGAGTCGTGGTTCATTTCTTTTTTTTTTTTTTGCATTTATGTGATTTAAAAACTGTTGCCCTGTACATAAGCCATCCAGCTTATGTGATTTAAACCTTTTCCACAGCACCGTATTTAAGGCCATTTTACTTATATCATGAGCAGTGTTTCCATTTGTTTGCGTTCCTCCAAATTAACCCTCCAGAAGTTAAAGGCTGCAGTGGACGTGATGTCTGACTAACCCACCTTGTAGTTAATTTAAAAAAAAAAAAAAAAGAAGGTGATAATTTTACCTGTATTGTGCCTGAAACAGCTCCTGTACAAAAGAGCCAGGTGCTGGTAGCGGAGATCCTTCAGGAGCCGTTTCTTCCTCTACTGGAGGCTGACGGGAACAAGACAAGGAGTTCTGTTCTGTTAGCCGCAGCAGCCACACGATGGACCACATGTTACAAAACCAATAAGCTAGGCAACACAAAAAAGGGACGACGTTCAGTTCAAACGTTCAAAGAATTTTGCTACCGACCTTGATGGGAGGTCTGATGTCAGGGTGGACAATCTGGTTGAGGTCTTCGTGGACTCTGTCAAGCAGCCAGAGGAGGAATTCCTGGGCATCGTGCTGGGAGTTTCCTCTGAACTGAAGGGCGCTCTTCGACACCACATTCTAGAACCGACATCGGAAGGGTTTCAGAGATTTGCACCAGCTATCGATTTGTTGGTCTGTGAGTGCCACTTGTGTTTGTTTTTTGACATTGCCCGATCATAAAATATTCAGAGCGTCAGCGGGACGATAATCAGCGCTCTCTTGAAGGTCGGCAGAGCAGCACGGCACTGAGGAGACGTGTTTTAGAGTAGAGACGCGGACTGAAGCTTCACTTTAAACCAGGAGCTGCTGAACAGTGTTGTTTTTTTTGTTTTTTTTTTACAGGGCTGTCCAAGCTGGCAGCTGTGAAGTCACCTCTGCTCACACTGACTATCAAATGTCAGGGACAGGAAGAGCGAGCACCGTGCGCCTCCACAACCTCTCCTGCCAGATAAACCCACTCATTTTGGAGGTTTAATAAAAACAGCCTCAGGAAGATGTCTTTCAGTAAACATTTGCGGGTCGAAGTCACTTCTAGCAGATAGAAACAGAACACCTCAATGAAAATAGTGAAATTTATCACCTACTGTCTTGTGTTAATCTTTGATTTAAAAAAAAGATAATAAATTACTTATTCTGAGAATTTGAAAATTAAATATTCATGCTAGAGGTAGACCATCTGATTGGTCAGCCGATTCATTAGGCTAATTACTGTCCTGTTTTAAACAGAATAAACAGATAATTTGGTCATTTTTGAAGTGATATTCTGTCAAATATTAAGAAATAGTTGAGATCAGTCAGACAACAGTCCTCCTCAAGGCTAGGCTAATAGCTAGCCAAACGAGAGCCCGTTTGATATAGTTTTTTAAGGCTTATATAACAAGAGTTTTGTTCTACTTCCTGCGACAAACATGCATTTAATGGCAGGGAAGCGTTTTTCAGTATAACACTAGCATCAAAAAATGCTGCCTGGATTTTTATGACATCTTAATAAAAATGATAAGATTGTATTTATTTTGTTTGTTTGTTCATTTTAAGAGCCTTATATATTTATTTTGCTGTTACTTTTAGAGAGAAAATATGAACTTTTCATATTTCTCTGGTAAACCACAGACTGTCACTGGTTACCTCCACCGAGGAGGTCATGTTTTTTTTATAGCGTTTGTTTATTTTTCTGTCATTGTACAAGATAACTCCAAAAAGTTAAAAAACGGATTTTCATGACATTTTCAGGAAACGTTAAATATGCTACGAGGTTCAAGCGATTAGATTTTGGTGCTGATTCGGTCAAAGTTCAAGGTCAAAGGTCAAGGTCGCAGATCAGCCCATGCTCCAACGCTCACCTCAGGGGTCAAAGATGATGCCTGTTGGTGTCAAGGTGCATGGGGTCAAAGGTCAAACTTTTTTTGAATGTTTAGAAGAATGATGTGTTTGGATATTAAATGGTTGTACTTTTAGGTTAAAAAACAAAACAAACAGGTTTTATAAACCGTCCATAGGCTGCACTAATTCTTATAAATCGGTGTCAGTATCGGCCATTTTGAAACCCAAACCGGTCAGCCTCTAAATCATATTATACATATATTACATATTACACCCAAAAATAGAAACTAATGTGTTATAATGTCATTTCATTTAAGAAGCTGCTATCGCCAAACTGTAACATTTAAAGGGCTATGTCGCCAATTTAGTTTGTTAACTTTCAGCATAAAAAGACCCCACACTGTAAATGAATTCATCTCATAACTTCTGTTTGGTAGTTTCTGTCTTTTAGGACATAAATCCTTTCAACTTCTGAGAAAGATTCAAAGGCAGTTTGGTTGGACTTGCTGCGTGTGGATCTCTAAAACAAGGAAAACCATAAAAGGAAAGTGATGATTATTCCACCTCTTTGTCTGTGAACACATTTGCAATTAAAGTTTTATTAAACGGGCTACAAACAAAACATGATAGATTACAGCCACTAGTGAGGTCACGCTCATACAATCAGATATCACTTTTCACAATTTATTTATGCCTCAAAGTTTGTACGGATTATATTTTTATTGGCAGTTTGGTATAATATAATCCTAAAACCGCCTTCTTGAGTTATAAAATACATTTGAAACAAAATACTATTTATAAAAAACTTCTAAAGAGAAACTTTGAGTGTCTTTATATCTGTTGCTAATACTTCTTTTGTTGCTACAGTCCTGTGTATTAAATATGAAGAGTGGTTTTCAGCCCCAATAGTTCCACAAGTATTCCAAAAATCCCAAGTTTACAGCGTATTTGAAAATAAGATTTCTAATAACGTTATTGCCCCGTTCAGCTAAACATGTCCAGTGCATCTCATGCTGTTGAAAATAATCTATATCCATTCAGGCTGTTTGTACTTCGGCTGGCAACCGAGGTAGGAAAATGGACAGAAATAGTAACACTGTCAAGAATAAAAAGAGCGCTAAATGTCCCTATTTAGTTTGGCTTTTGGAGCTTTTAAAAATAGGCCATGAAGCAGGATAAAAACAAAACAAAACAAAAAGTATGTCTGATCTGATTCTTCTTGCACTTGTGACAGGCAAACTTTTTTTTCTATTTGTGGTGAAGGTTTAACGTGAATCCAGCTGCAGGTTGTATGATTTCTTGTTCTATAAAGTCCGAATTCTTCGTGCAGACCGAAGATTGAGTTGTTCTGACCTTTGCAGCTACTGCAGTTTAGTCCCTAACCAGAGGCATACACGAGTCGAAATGCTTCTTTCCTACAGAACCAAACTTTCCGCTCCGTTAAAGACTGACGACATCGCAGGTTTTCTAACGCAGGTCAACGAGCAAAGTCGTAATCCAGAAAACCAAAAGCCAGGACACGGAAATTACTGGAGCTGACGCTGCAGTTCTTCTAAACAGACAATTCATAAGTCTCGCTTTGTGTTTAGTCATCAAAAACAACATGAAATTAGAGTTAGAATTTGAAAGAGTTCTGAAAAATTACTTATTTTGTATGTGAGAGCAAATATTTGGGTCACTAAATCACTTTTCTTTGGAAAAATAAAGGAACGTTGTCCATATTTACGAGTCCTCTTACGTTTGAATTTATGTCCCGCAGTGAAAAGTTGAGACATGCACGACAAATCTATGTCTGTTCTCGAGTTAAGAACAGAAAGCGTCCACCTTCTTACATGTATCTCCTCCTGACTTTAACTTCAAATGATGCTGCACTACCTGGAAGCAAAACTCCAAAGTTTGATTTTAAGTAAAAGCACACAGAGCAAAACAAACTCAGACTAGCACTCAGAAAACATGGAAAAACGCTTGCTTTTTTCCTTACTGTTACCTTCAAATTCTCATCACAAGTTGTATATTTTAGTTAGAGTCCAAAAGAAAAATCAAATGAACCAATCATGCTCCACAAATACTTTGTGTACTGTTTTTTTTGCTTTTTTGTGATTTTCTGAGCTGGATTTGTCAATAAATATGTCATTCACAGAATAACAAAAGTAAACTTTTACTTTTATAAAGAAAAAATAAAAAAGGAAGAAAAAACCCACATTAAAGCTCTATGTTCACGAAGCCGATAGAGGAAATTATCACACGACTGCAACTGATGTTTTAACCTGCAGACTGTTTTTTAAGTAACTTCAGAGTTTCTATCTGCAGCGCTGTGTTTAAATAACTTCATCCAGTTGAACAAACGACTCGCAGTTAGACTGAGCTCAAACGATAAATCATAGCCGATATTCATGGCAGAACAACAAACATGAGATACGTCACTATTTTCTAAGTTTTCCGTGTGCTAGTCTGAGCTTGTTTCGCTGTATGAGCTGATATGAACCATCAGGTTGGATGCTGGCAGATATCTTTGAGAGTTAGTCTGACGACCCCACGGTGTCGTAAAAACTCAGCCAGAGTGCCGAGGGTCTTTGCAGGGTCTCAGCGAAACGCTGAACCACTGGATTGGAGAGAGTGAAGGAACGCAAAGATGCATGGTCAGCTAAACTTGCAGTTGCACTGCTGAGCGAACAGTTCACTTTAAGTTTTTTTTTTTTTTTTAGCAAAAACACGAAACAGGCAATGGTCCTAAACCACGGAGCGGCAGCTGAGATTAGTGCTCCTCAATACTGCTTTCTCTGCTTTAAAACAGTTTGATTCTGCACTATAATCATTAGCCCTGAACGGGTAAAGGATGAAACGAGAGAAGATTCCTGCAAGTTGTTTGGAGCTGTGGCCGGTAGGTGGATGCTGGACAGACTGATAGTGGGGGCGGGGGCAAAGTATTTGAAGAAAAATCCAATAATTACCAACAGAATCCAAGAGTTTTTGGCTTTAAATGCCCATCCACAGAGCATAGAGAGCTATCACCCAGTGTAAAGGGGCCTTAAATGATTATTAGAGTGTTTTCATTATTTCTATAAAAACTAACGCTGGAAAAGAGAGCAGAGGAGTGAAACTGGGTGTGAAAATCGCTCTAAAGACAGCCGACAGCTCAGGCCTTTGGTACTATCATCCTGTAGTGTTAGGGTGAAACACAAACCCTGAAATGACTTTAGATCAGGGGTGGGCAACCCTGGTCCTCGAGGACCACCGTCCAGCATCTTTTACTTGTTTCTCTGCTCCCAAAAAAACTGATTTTAATCAGTGGGTGATTAACAGGCTTCTGCAGAGGTCATTAAACCACTGAATCAGGTGTGTTGGAGCAGGGAAACAGGTAAAACGTGCAGGACGGTGGCCCTCGAGGACCAGGGTTGCCCACCCCTGCTTTAGATGATTGTATGAACTTGTGAAAAGAGGGAGCTGCTCAGGCTAAAGTTACACAATTCTTTTTGTTTTTTCATTTATGCATTTATTATCTATTAGCTTTACCATGCATTTAGTTTTGCTCTTTACAGAATTTCGTGTAAATAACTGATTTCTTCTCATTTTAGAGACTAAATTGCTTGTATGCTCATTTTTAAGGGCAAATGGTAACTTTGATTTTATTTTAACCTGCATTTTAGTTATTTGTTATTACCTTTTCCCTCTACCTCCTCCTTTTTTTGGTGTGTACCTCTGGTGTCCCCTCGTTGTGTTTGAAAGGTGCTTTATAAATAAAGTTGGATTGATTTGTATCGGTCAACTTGATCCCTGTCGTGGTTTTTAAAAGTTTCCATAAAACCCCCCAAAATTAGCTGGTAGGGGACCCTGAAGGGCAGCAGATTTTACATGTTCCCCCCTCCCGTGGCTCCGGACCTTCTGGACCCATCTTTCGGAGAGCCTACCTTGAAGTCCCGGCTGTGCTGCGGGGTGTACTCGAAGGTCCACAGAGCCCGAACCAGGCCGGACAGCTGCTCGGTCACCTCGCCCGCCTCCTGCTGCTGGCCGCCCGCCTTTTTCTGGACCAGGACCCCGTTGGACTTCGCCTTGTCGTTGCTGCCGCTCGTCTCGCCGCCGCGGAACTGCTCCAAGGCCAGGTACTCGGCGAAGAGCTCCGTGTTGCTCAGGCACTGTAAGATGGCGTTCATGAAGCAGGTGTTGCCGTGGTTCTTGAGCCCGGCGACCCCGGGCACCTTGTCGCCGAACGGGAACCCGCCGCAGTCGCTGTCGTCGGACTGGACCGAGCCGCCCGCGGTGTTCGGGACCAGAGTCGCCTCGTCCTTCTCGTCGTCGGCGGCCTGCTCGTCAGTGCCGAAGTGAGACAGGGTGGACAGGGTCCGGAGGACTCTGTTCATGAAGCTGCCCACGGAGCGCACCGAACTCCGGCGGAACAGCTTCTTGCTGAAGGATTTCTTCTCCTTGTTGCTGACAACTTTGGACATGATGGCGATGGGCGGTTTAACACAAAGGCACGCAGACAGGGTCCAATCAACCCACCTTCAACAGCGGCGCGCTGGGTTGCAGAATCAGCCTCCGCGGAAAGCAGCAGTCGGGGCGCTCCGGATGAATCCCTGGGCTAGTCCCACTCCAGCCGGCAGCCATCATCACCATCACCATCATCCCCTTCTCGGGCTGTGTCATTTGTTCGGCTACAGGAAGAAGGCGCCCGGGTTCATTGTTTTTGTCGGACACAAACAATTAAATCTTAGTCGGATAAGTGACGAGCGAGGATGCCTCCTCATAATTTATTAACCCGCAGCTCCACCCCGTTTTAAAGGCAGGCTATCAATCAGAGCTGAGCATTGTTGTTGTTGTTCGGAGAGGTTCGCCCGGCTCCCTAAACCTCCTCCACGGCGGCGGGGGGGCTCGCGGGAGGAACCGAGAAAGCCCCCGACCGGAGCGACACAGCCCGCCGCTCCCCCGCGTTTCCCCGCGGAGAGGCATCGCTTCTCGGGTCGGACGCGAAGGTTGGTAGCCCCATCCGAAAGTTTGTTCCCCCCCTTTTGTTTAAAGAAGAAATCCTTTTCTTCTTCTTCTTCTTCTTCTTCTTCTTTTCCTGACAGGATTCGTTTCAGCGTCCGCGCGCCTTCTTATTTCCGCCTCCGGATGCGCTTCATGGCGAGGCCGCGGTTCCCCGTCTCCATCACCGACCGAGCGACACTGCGGGCAGGGCGGTGACGGCTGACGTCAGGCCCGACGCTGGTCCATGTTGGAGGAGAGGAGAGCAGGTACAGCAGCCAGTGATGCTGGAAGAGGAGGAGGAGGGGGAGGAGCCTCCATCCGTGTGGACTCCTGACAACAACCAATCAGCGTCCAGGTTAGCGCTGCTGCGGCTCACCCCTTACACTGAATAAAAACAGATGGGTTCAGACAAATGTAAGCTGCTGCTTTAAATCACAGAAGGCCTTTTTCTGTTGGCAAAATATCTCACGAACAACAGGACCAATTTTAATGAAACTCCCAGGAAGTAATCACCCAATGTAGCTCTGCAACTGATTATTTTTTGGAGGGAATCCCTTTAAAGACTGCCGCTACAGCTACGTGATTTTATGTAACGCAAAAATGGCCACAACTCAGTCACTTTTACAGATATTGAGCTAAAAATTGGTGTGTTGGTAGCTGAGAGTTATCCCCAGCACATACTCTGAGCATTGACGGATCGTGCAGGATGTGTTTTTAAAATCGTGTCATTAACTATTAGAGTCGTCTGTGCATGTCTGTTAGCAAATTAGCTCATGAACTACTGGGCAGATTTTAATGAAACTTGCTGAAAGTAATCATTTAGTGTACATTTGCAAATGAAAAACATGTGGAGGCAACCCAGTTTAAGATGGCCGCCACAGCCAGCAGACATTAGCAAACACAAAATAGCTATAACTCCGTCACTTTTACACCTAATGAGCTAAAATTTGGTGAGATGGTAGCTGAGAGTCATCCTCAACACTTTTTCTGAGCACCAACATCATTTACAAGGTTTTACCAAACGTCTGTGGCCCCATCCCTTCTCAACACAAAATGATCCAAGTTGAAATCCCGGCGTTACAGACGGCGGGCGATATGCACTCCTTGGTAGACCTTTATTTAAAGTGGTTTTGATCAATAGTTCTCTGGGTCTTTGAAAGCTTTTCTTTGACTTTGGCTGGGTTTTATTTCCACTTATTTCCCATCTAGAAAATAAATATTGTTGAGAATCACCCTGTTGGTTTTAAAGTAAGTTTTTAACATCTGTCCAACTCTGTTATCTTTGGTATTTTTTTATAGATTCAACTCAACACGTTGGGACAATGTGAGTCTTTGTGACAGGCTACTGTCAGCAAAAAGCCTGAAGATTCAATTTCAAACTGGTTCTGTGCGAAAGTGTCACATTCCTAACACTAATTAGGAAAGACACAGACCAGGGTTCTCTAAGTTTAGGAGACGTTTCATGTCTGAATGATTCATAGGTTGGAGTAAAGCGGGTTAATAAGCAAAAATGGGAGGGAAAAAATGATCAGAGAGAAAAACAAGCCAATGTGGGGAAAAAAAATAAAAATTATTCAAAGTCCTTTAGAAAGCCTGAAGACATCGACAAAGCTTGAAGAATAAAATATTAAAAAGAGGATATTTTTAGAAGATGTTAGATTTAAAATTATTTATAATTGAAAACAGCTAATCTAAGTTTTCAAACGGCTTGAACATTTTGCTGAAAGAAATAACTAAATAATTATTTAACTTATTTTAATCACTTAGAAAGATTTAACATTTAACTGGATAACATCTTCTCTCTTCAAATTCACCATCACTTCTGCTTAAAAATAATTTTATGTATTTGGCAAGATTATTTTTCCCTATCAGGTCTTATCTCTGTCAGTATGGAGGTTTTAACTTGGATATGTATTCCCACAATAATAATAATATTAAATTAAAATCAAATGGTTATACTGAACATCTTTAAACAGTGATATAATAAAGCTGTTTGCAAAACTGCTAACACAATAATACAAGAGGCTACATTATAGCGTTATTAGAATTTTATATACATTTTTACAATATTTCTTAAAAACAAATAGAAAAAAAAAAAATCCACAAAAAACTGCTGTCAGCCACAACAGAGTTAGCCCCTCTCTCCATTTCATTTTCAGGTTTCCTGAATGTGGTGCCTAATTAATAAAAACCAATACAGGTCAGATAGGAAATATCACCTTTGGATCGTTTATTAGTTTTCATTAAATTATATTAGCACAACAAAATTAATCAATATATTAATCAATATATTGATCATACAGATTTTATATACACTGAAACAGCCCCTCCCCTCATTATAAAGCCAGGAACTAAAACGACACATTATTAAAGTAAAAACCCAAGCAGAATTAATCAGTGAAAAATGTAAAAAAAAAAAAAAGAACAAAAACCCTGATTTGAGTCATTTAACATTACCAAACCCTCCACACTTGTCTGTGCAGACATCACCCGAACCTTCAGTAAGAATCATCTGAGCTGTAAACCTGCTTCTATTAATGTCCCATTCTTCTGTTCGCTTACGACGCAGGAAGTCTCTCCTGCCCCTCAGGGAGCCATTGTACCTACAGAGTCCCTCTCCGCCCCACGTGGTGTCAGTAATCGATGCTCCGGAGCGCGGCGATGGTGGAGGCGAGGCGACGGGGCAGCAGTTTGGCCGTCTGTCTGTAGTCGCCAGGTTTAGCCCTCAGTAGTGTGACGATGTGTTGGAGGGTGCGTGACGGCTGCAGGCCCAGAGCGTCCATCACGTTGCTCAGATAGTCTGCGGAGCACAAACCGGGCACATTCTATATACACTCGATTCGATTAAAACGGGTGGGGAAGATGTGGCTACTTTGAATAACCATTGTTGTTTTACAGTACCTATATCTGTAGCTAGCTGTTTAGTGAAACGGGGAGTCAGCTGGGGGATTAGCAAAATGGCATCACAGTAGGTCTGCATGGTTGCCCTGGCGATGGAGCCCAGCCAGTAGTCGGCTGTGTTGTCCAGCTCAGGC
This sequence comes from Kryptolebias marmoratus, assembly GCF_001649575.2. NCBI lineage: Eukaryota > Metazoa > Chordata > Actinopteri > Cyprinodontiformes > Rivulidae > Kryptolebias > Kryptolebias marmoratus. The sequence goes on along the minus strand of NC_051446.1, from coordinate 14,885,470 downwards.
AGGTCGTCGCCTGAGGATAAAAAGGAAGCTAGGGTTAAAGAAAGACTCCATATCAAAGGAGCAGAAAAGGAAATAACCCAAAAGTTAAAAAAACAAAACAATCAGAATTGATTTATTAGTAACCTTGCTCTGGAGGAAAAGGCAGCTTCCCAGCATGCAAGGCCAACTCCAATGCAGGGTCCTCCTGTGTCACGAAAGGCTCCAAGTGAAGAGGCAGAGACATCAAGTACTGTCCTATCTATGAAGGGCAAAAACAGGTAAACCAGAAACTGCTGATTAATCGACAGAAAAGCAACACAATCCCATCCACAGTAAGATTAGCTTCATATAAATCTTGTTTCACTGCTGCACAGATTGCCACTAGGCTTGAGTCAGTATGAGATGCTGGAGGTATGATGGTCTCTTCAGCTCAACAAGACAATTTATTTACCACTCTAAAGTAATTGTAACCATTGTGCAAAAAAGTTATTTGCCATTCTGCTCTTTATAAAGTAACATTACGAGCCTAACAAGCGGATGTTAGCTGTATATATTTTCCCTGCTAACATGCTAACTCTTGTAGCTTGTTGCAAATATCAATTATCAGTCATCTTGTTTTTATGCATTTTTGGAACAGTAGGAACAGTATGAAGGACAAATTTAGTGGTTTTGACACCATGACCTTTTAACTCTATGGTATACCCTGTAACCGGTAACTGACACATGCCTAGTTAGCACAACGTGTAGGTGATAAACTTGGATTTAGACTTCACTAACATTTGTAATGTACTCCTGCGGGGACAGGCTGAAAGTCGGCAGGTCTTCTGTGTAGTTCTCTCCAATACCAGGAGCCTCTTGACTCTTTACACAAGTGGGGGGAAAAAAAATCAAATAAAACAACAAAAAAAAAAAAAATCAAGGTCAGAGTTACACACAGAACGTCCAACACCCAAAAGCACACGAGCAAAGCCAATCGCCCAGCACTCAGGAGCTCAAATCATCTCTAATAGTATCTGAAATCAAATCATGTGGAAACTTGACGCGTAATGATCACCTCGATCTTGGAGACGAGGCAGAGCTGGTGTTTGATCTGCAGGAAGACGGAGTCGAAGGCCAGCTGGTTGGCCTGCTGATTGAGTCTGGTCAGAGCCGATCTGGGCTCGGCTAACAAGCTGGAGTTGCCCGTGCCCTTTTCCTGCGACACGATGGGAAGCAGCTGCGTTAGGAGCAGCAGCAGAGAGCCACCGATAAACCAACAGAGACAGAGCTCCGTGTCATACCTTCAATGAGTAAAGGACTTCCATCAGGTTGTTGTATTCCGCCACATTTCCCCTCTGAAGGTAGTTGTATTCCTGCCAAGGGTTTTTGGGGGTATTCTTCCTGTCGGTGGAGCTGGCCTCCTGGATGCCTGCCAGGCTGCGAGGGCTGTATGACTCTGATAAGTACTTACCGGCCGTGCTCAGGATCCTAAAGGAAGGATTGATTAGTGGGAATGCAAACTTCTTCAGAAAAATCTGAAACCGTCTTCTGGATTATTCAATGAGATTGATAGTTTCAGGGATTGAAAAAAAAGAGCTGAAAGGTTGTGCATAAATATTGTTCTCACTTGTTTGACAGCTGCTGCTCAAACGCCCCACACTGCCTCAGCAGCTCTCCACATGTGGCAATGATCCTGCAATGACCAACACGGTAAATGATCATTTACTTTGCCTGAATTGTTTTAAATAAAATGAACAAATAAAAAGACTAACCGGACTGAATTCTGGAAGGCCGTCCAGTCCTCCTGGAAAACAGAGGAACTTGGCATCTCTTCGAGTTTACACTTCTTCCTGATTGACTGGAGCGTCGTGGAGAAGTCTGACACGTACCTGAGACGAACAAATAACAGCATGAGGCTCGTGTCACTGATGAGCACTGTGACTGTGAGGAAAAGCATCCTTACTTGTTGAACAGAGCTTTGAGAGCTTTGAGGAGGCCGCACACGGCCAGTCCGTCAGTCAGTCTGACGCAGCGCTCCACAGCGGCGCCGGCCAGACCGAACAGCTTGCTCACGGAGTGGCTCAGCTCTTCCACGCAATCAATTACCTCCCCGTGCTCCTAAACGGTCGAACACGAGAGGCGAGATAATCAGAAATGCACCGAAAAGCGGATGTCTTCTGACAAATACTGAACTTCTGACTGTCGAGTGCGGCTGTGTGGCGTCTAACCAAAGGAACGGCGCTGATCTGAATGAGAAGATGAGCTTCCTCCAGCTGGCCGTACTGCAGCTGATAAGACTTGTAGGGGTCATAGAGCGCACAGACCAGCTCGTTTACCTTCAGCAGGTTATTCTCACCTGAGGAGGAAGAGACGGACAGAACAGTTGTAGCCATTTGGGTGAAACCTTGAAAATAATAACCTGCACAGTCTTATGTGTTGTAAATAACTGTCATAAGACTACTACAACTACACCAAATTTCAGCTAAATGTCTGTGAAAATCCCAAAAGAATTAGACATTTCTTTATGAAGGCTTTTTTAGGGTACATACTACAATTACTTTCTACAAGTTGCATTAAAATTTATCTTGTGGTTCATGAGATGCGAGCAATAAAGTCTTCGGTACAAACCCAGGTGTGGAAGCATGGCGGCCTCCAGGCTGTGTCCGAAGGTGGCCATGGTGTGATGGAGCTCCAGCAGAGTGTCCAGGCGCTCCTCTTGAGCGGCCCGCTCCATGGCTGCACTCAGGCACACGGGGATGGACGGGACCATGGCCCCCAGGGTCTGGATGAGCAGCACCGTCACCACCTCGTACGGGTTTTTGAACACCTGCGGCAGTTTCACGGCACAGCTCAGCGCCACCTATCACTTCACTCCGATCGCGTTTCCAACAAACACCCCCCCCCCCCGGTGCTGCGGTGCGTCTCACCTGGCTGCTCCACTGCACCTGGGTGTGCCAAGTGGAGAGCAGGGTGTCGTAGATTTCAGACAGCTGCTGATTCAGACTGAGCTCACTTTGGGAGAGATCCTGCCATATGCTCACCAGCTGGCCCTGGAGGAATCAGATTCACGTATGACGGATATAATGGTTAAATGTCCAGCAGCGAAAATCCCTGTGACACCCACCTTGTGACATTTGTAGTAGTACGCAAGAAGTTGTGGCATTCTATCGATCTCTTTGAAGACTTTAACAAACAGCTTGGCCTGGTCTGCAGAGAGAGAGAAAAAAAAAAATAGTGAAAGCAAACGACTTTAGGGAAAGATCTGAAGGATGAAATAAACTTGCTTTTTACCTATAGACATGGAGTTAAAAGCTGCCACTATCTGAGGACTGGCCAAGGCCTCCAGTCTGTTTTTCAGCGCCTCGAGGTGGACACACTTCTCAGAATAATCCGGTGTGTCCACGAGCATGGCCAGGCTGTTCTGCATACTCGTCAGCTTGGAGGAAATCACAGGGAGGTCCTGCAGAGACAAAAGATGACAGTTTGTGTTTGTGACAAAACGATCCAGTCCTCCCTCATCAGTTCACAATCACCAAGCAACCAAAAAGAAATGGATAACGCATGAGGACGTGTGTGGCAGTTTCCTCCACCTCTAACCTGCGTTTTGAAGGTCTCCTCAATGTCTGCGCTCAGAGTGCTCCATTTGTCTGCCTCCTGCAGAGCCTCAACAGCCTGCTGCATTCGACTCTTCACTTGATCTATTTCCACCAGGACCTGGAGGACATGATTTACACGCCGTCAGGTTTAGATTATCTTTATCACACTTATTATAGAAAAAGGCTTTCTTTTTGTACATTTCCTGTGCATACAGTGGCAGGAATGCTCACACACCTGCATGGACTGAACGGTGTCCTGCTCGAACTTCTTTATGTCCTCCTTCACGAGGACCATCTGCTCCTTTAGGAAGGACGCCTCCTGTTTGAGAGCCTCCACGTCTCGCAGCACTCGGGGCATGTTCTGGACGGCTTGATTACTGGTTTCTACACAAAGACACGCAGACAGTTATTCTTCAGGCTTTAAAGTACGCAACAATCAAATTATCTTACAGTTGGAACCACTAGGATCCTCTCTGCAACAAAGAAACGACAGTACTTATTTTTTACTTTGATTATGCCAAACCTATTAGATGTTTAATAAACATTTTTGAAATCTTAATTAGTATATGTATGCTTGTTTTGGTTAAAAAGAACAATAAGCAAGTGTTAAACTATTAAATATTCTAATTTGTAGGGGGTTTTTGAAGGGGGGGGTTGTCTTTCCATGATATTCATGTATTTAGCAAAAACAATTTAAAAAAGGAATACCATATTAAAAACAGGGCAGTAAACCAAAGAGGATTTAAATTAGACCACAGAGGCTTAATCTAGAGCAGAATCTCATCTTTAAAAATGGCTTTCTGAAACACTGACTAATTAGTGACAACTGGACCACGGAGTCTTGAACTAAAGTAACCCAGATTAATTAAAAAATGTCCTGCATTAGTCCAATGTAGCTGGATTGAGGTTGCCAGTTATACATGGAATGGACCTAGAAACATCTTAAGTTGAATAGCTATGAAAATGCTAATTTAACAACACCAAAAGCTCCAGGAAATAGAATATAATTGAAAAATTGTTGCCAAGTATAAGGACACAGCCTCAACACACCTCAGTCACTGACACAAAGCAGAAAACATTAGCAGTAAACTCAAAGACGACAGCATTTAAGTCTACTAACTAAATAAACAAACGCCTAAAAGAACACAAAATATGAACTCTATCTTGTTGTCTGTAGTATAAATGGTTAAACATTACATTGTGTGTAATACAGCTTTTGTTGAAGAACATAAAAATAAACTTTAGAAAATGTTACTGATGCCAAAAGAGAGGATTAGCTGGATGATTTCATTACACTCCTTTCAAACTGCTTTGGCTGCTTTCTGATCCAAGAAAATATATAAACCGTCCTCGTTTCAAGGCAAGAATCCCAACAGACAAAACTAAACAGTCGCAAGCGAGTTTATCCCTGACCTTAAACTCAAAACACTCCATTCACTCACAAACTCAAAGTAGTGCACGTGTTTCCTTTTACAAATGAAGTTAAACTGAAGTAAGAATCTCAGTGTAATCCTGGAATATTTCCACTCCTCCTTCGGGAAATGAAAGTCTACACATCCAACAAATCATCCCTCGTGTGTCTTCTTTTATAAACTAAAAGACTCAAAGTTAAACCTGCTGCTTATAAAGTTTAATTTGAACCCTCAGGTGAGAAACTCTGATCTTCCTTTAGTAAATTATCTTAGTTTAGGATCAAACTTAATCTGGGACTATTTACCCTGTGACTGATAAAACAGATTTTAGTTAGTCTATAACAATATCAAACTAGCTTTCAACTTTGTTTGGACTCTTCTGTATGAAATCAAAAGACATGTGGCTTTTTATAAATAAAGATTTTAACTTTCAGACAACACATTAGGGGGGAAAGGAAACAAAAGCTTTTGTATATTAGTTCAGATGTGGAAACACTTTAAAACATACTCATTCTTTGGGAACCCTGGTTACAAAGTGGCAGGAGTTAAACCGTACAATTAGTCATGACAGTGCACAGTTATTGAAGTGTGTAATGGATCATATCATCCTGACCCTCGATGGCATTGTTGACCTCCTGGATGAACAGCTGCAGCTTCATCACCAGTGTGGCCGCATGAGCGTCCGCCTTCCCCGGCGCGTCCTTCTGCACCACCTTAAAGGCTCCGTTCACCCAGTCCTTCACGTCGAAATCGTCGTCCAGGAACTTGGAGAAATCCATCTCGGTCCTTTAAAACAGAGCCGAGAGCTCCCTGGAGTCAAAAGTCTGTCCTGGTCCAGTCCGTGTCATCGACTGGACCAGAAGAAGAAGCTCTTCCCAAACAGCGGCTTCGACACGAATATAAAATAAATTGCCCACGAAAATGAAATTAACATTACAACTAAATACAGCTCCAACAATGCGATAGCCTCCTCCAGAGTTACTTTGAAATATCTGCGGCCTTAAAAGATGCAATGTAAACACACATTCTGAACCGCCTAATGCTAGCACATCTCCTAACACTGACAACAACTTCCTGTTTGTGCCTCGTATTTACCTTCCCCGGAAACAGAGGGGGACAATTATGACCTGCGCAAAAATTAAAATTAAACAAGTAAAAATAGAGGTTTTGTCAAGAAAATATCGCCATTTTGTCGAGCGTTTATATTATATTGTTTTAAGAGACTTAAACGAAACAAGTAAAACGATAGAATTGACTGTGTGTTACACAAATTACGGTCCGTGTAGATATAACCACAAAAGGAGTGCGGTGGGACATTTTGCCCTGAATTTTGCACTCAGGCAGCACTCTTTTCCTTAATGCATGTTGTATTCAATAAATTATTAAGACTACAAAGAAGTTGTTTCAAAGTGTGACTGTAAATGCTGGATGTCACTTTGCATTTTGTCTTTTTTTTGCTATTCTTAACTAGTACTTATGGTGTTTGAACATGTGCGTGGTGTTTGTAAGAATTTATTTATTCATTTTCTTTTATGTAGACAGGTAATCTCATTGAGACAGGTTGTTTCCTTTACAAGAGAAACACAGAACATTAGTTTAATAAAAACAACAACACAAAAATCATAAAACAGTACCTTGACATTTAAGAGGGGGCAGAGTTTAAACAAAAACCTAAAAAACCCCAATATTATAGACGGGTTGCATATTTTTCTGTTGGCAGACTGAACACTATGCAGCAGCACCATGTTTGAGCTCAAAAAGTTGTTTTTTTTAAATTATGGGGTAAAACTAACTCATTATTTATTTTTGTACAAGTGTTTTTTTAAAGAACATGGTCACTGTAATTCATGCATTAGGACAAATTTAGGGAGGGTGCTTGAAAAGTTCTGAGCCCTGTTTATTAACTATCAAACACCCTTTTGGCTGTTTTGGTTAAACCTTAACGATAATGTTGTTTGCAACATCTTGCAATATTGCGCGATATTGCACTCAGAGTATGTGTTATGGATGGTTCTCTGCCACAACCACAACAAATTGTAGCAAAATATCTGTGAAATTGACTGAATTGTTATGTATTTGTGTTTATTCATATCACTTGGCTGTAGTGGCCATTTTGAATTGGGTTGGCTCCAAAGGTTAATCAGTTGTAGAAGTACATCCAGTGATTATTTCCTTAAAAGTTCCATTAGAATTTGTCCAGTTGACTCCAAATAGTTAATAGCTACATTTTAAACAATCATTTAGTGCTCAGAATATGCATTTGGGGTCAGTTTCAGCTACTACCACACCAAATTTCAGCACAAAAACTGTAAAGTTGACTGATTTTTTTTTTTGCCATTTTTGTATTTTTCAGACTCAGTTGGCGGCGGTGGTGGCCATCCTGAATCAAGTTGACTCCAAAAGTTTACCAGCTGTAGATCAGCATCCAGTGATAGCTTTCTGAAAGTTCCAATGAAGTGCATCCTGTGGTTCATAATATGTTGCTAACAGACAGACGCATGAATATATGTGCACATACACGGTCAATAGCATCATCGCCCACCTTTTGCCTGTGAGCTGCAGGCAATAAAAACATTAGCAAATATATTTATAGGTCAAAAACATACAAACCATTTTTTTTAAAATCAGCACCGTTATCGGACATTGAAAAGTCCTAATAGGTTGACTTTTACTTTTTACTGTACTTGGATATGTGGTGGTGCATCATGCAGGCTTTGCTTTCAGTTTCTATAAAAAATAACAGAATCACTACACATCAGTGACAACAGTCACTCCCTGCTGTCCGTGTAAAACAAAAAGGCTTCACACACTGAAAGATCTTTTGTCATGTTCTATCAGCTGCAGTAGATATGGGTAACTACAGTCTGTTACCTTATGCAAATCATATTTAAAGGCATCATAAAAAGTAAAGTAGGGAGGCAGAAGAGCAGCAGAGAACACGTCAGTCCGTCACTATCAGCCACCTGAGAGCACAAAGTTGAGTCAACTTCTTGTAGACTCTTTAACCAAGATGGGACTTATTAGCGATGTGAAGGAAACACTGTCCAAGACCGTGTTCACTCCATCCACTCTGATGTCTGGGCGAGGGGGGTTACACATGGCTCAGATCCTCATCTCTGTGGTCACCTTCATCCTGGGCTCTCTAAGAGGAGGGAGCAGTCACACCTACTGGAACTACGCTATGTTCACCTGGGCTTTTTGCCCCATCATGACTCTCATCATCACCATCATCGAGATGTTCAAGCTCGATATCATCCTCAACATGTTTTGCATGGACTGGGCTGACTTCACTACAGGGATGGCCATGTCTTCTTCACTGATGACCGTCTCCGTGGCCATCACTTACGCCAACTTCTACGCCTGCCTGAAATGCCTGTACGGCTGGATAGTGAGCTTGTTTGCCTTCCTGTGTGCCCTCCTCTACGTTCTTGAGGTGCTGAAAGACAAATTCCTGGACAAGAAGAAAGGCAGCTACCTGGCGGCTCTGCCCGGATTCTGGAAGGTTTTGGAGGCTTTTGTGAGCTGCATGATTTTTGTTTCCCTCACTGGTTACAGAGACAAGCCGGCTCTGGTCTTCTGTGTCATCGCGTACATCGTCCCCTTCCCCATCCTGCCTCTGATCATCGCCACCAACATCCTGAAAAAGCTAAAGACCTGTTTGCCCTTTAACCTGGACAGGTTTGTCTTCATATTCCTTGTGATCTCTGTAGTGCTGTATATCTTCACTGCAATCATATGGCCCATTTACACATTCAGAAACAATCTTCGTCCCAAAGACTGCCCGCCCAGCTATTGCATCTGGGCCATTCAGTTCATGGTTGCCTTTTTCACATATGTCAATCTCATTCTTTTTACGGTGGATCTCGTTTTCACACTGCTTGGTATCTGTGGCTTTAAACGCACCTAAATGTTCTGGTTCTTTGCCACCTTTTGGTACATTTTTTAAAAGCAGAAATGTGGTCGCATGCTTTAAAGAGATCCCACTGGGGTGAATCTGGGGCTGAATTTAAAAGTTTTCTGGGTTTTCAAGATTATGAATCAAGACTTTTATACTCTTTTTTTGTAATTTAGTTTTCCTACAATTTGCCTTCTATGGTTTGATTTTATACTTCCTAGCATGAATTTGAAAGTTGAAGTTGCGATGCTGCCACTGAATATCAGCACACGTCAGAATCTCACAAGACAGCAAAAGAGCAAAGGAAATGCTCTAATGAAGATGTACTTTGTCTTTTTAAAATAATAAAATGTGTGAAGATGGAAAATACTGAGGTGCTGTGTGGTTTTTCCCCGCTAAAGTACAAAAATGTCTGAGATTTGAGTTTTAGTTTGAATTGAAAAACAAAGTTCTCAATGCCTATAGTGAAAAATCAATTAAAACATAGAAAATAAATTAAATATGCTCTAATAAGGGAGAGTGAGATCTCAGTTTTCTTGTCAGCTACACTGCAGTCGCACTACTAACATTAGCTCAGTTAAAGCTTGTGAGAACAGAAGGGAATTCTCATTCTGTTCTGCCCTCTGAATGTGCATCATCTGATAAGATTTCTTGTCCCGATGTGATGTTGAGAGCTCCTCGGTGATGTAGACGTCTGGAGACACCAAGACCATGAGTATAACAACAAATGTCTGTAAGTACAAGTTATGCAGACGTGTCATCACCTTACCTATGTGACCCCTAGATGAAAGGAAAATGGTTCTGATGTTCAGGATGTCACAATCTGTTTTTTTGCAGTAGCTCTTTAATAACTGTTTTTGTGGTTACTGAGTTTTTCTGTTCATGGTGAGGTTCTCTTGTGTTCAGTCTTGATTCCTTCCTGTGCCAATTTCACATCTCCCTCAGTCAATTTCTGTTCCTCAGTCCTGCTCTGTGCATCTCCACCTACTTCCTGTTTCAGTAAGCCCAGCTGTCTCCCATCTCCTCACCAGTCTCAGTCCATTTATTCCCTCCTCTGTTCGCCTGCAGTTGGGAGTTGTTCACCTCCGTGCTTCCTTGTGTCATCCTGGAAGCTGTTCCATCGACGCCAGTGTTTTGAGGTTCATTAAGGTCTTTTTTTTTTTTTACAGGGAATTTGTGCCTCCCGGAAATGAAATATAGCGCCGTAACGCTTATCATTGTCATCTTCAGAGGCAGAATGGTCAGACTGAGGGGAGTCTGGTGGGAGTTCTGCATCATCTTGGCTGTGGTCTTCGTCAGAATGGAGTCCTGCGTGTTGCCCATCCTCCTGGCTGCCTTCCCCCTTCAGCTGGGCTGATCTGACCTTGCTGTTCGCCACCATGACAGTGTCTGCCACGGTCATCTCCGCAGCCCTTTGTTTCGTCTGCTTGAACTGTATCAGGGGGACGTCACGAGCTTCGCCTTCTCACAGGCTTGCACCGTGGCTTTTCTAGTTGATGCGAAAGTTGACACTCCCAAGCAGCTACTTGTCAAACCTGAGAGCAATTCTCCGCGCAGCAGAGGCGTCATCCTCGCTGCTGCTACCGGCCACTTCGCTCTTGGGGAATGGCTGTACAAACCTTTTGGGATGACACGCGGCGTTTATTATCTTCGGAGTTTGGTTTCTGATCACTGTGGTCATCATTACTCTCAATCTGCTGCAGTGTCGATCCCTACACCTGCGAGAAGTGCGCCTAAGCCAACAGTAACACAGTTACTGAGGCGTTGTCAGCCTGATTGTAGACCTGGTGTTATCCATAAAGTCACCATAGAGACCTAAAACAAGAACAGGTCATCTCTTGGCGGTGGATTGTTTGATGATGAAAATATTCTGAAAAACATTAACTGTCCGTGCGCCATGTGGCATGTCTTTTTAATCCTGAAAGTTCCTTTTACTGGAATTGCGGTCGTAAACTATCCAGTGATCAATAAAACAAAAGAAGAAAAATCTGTTAGCTGACGTGAACTGTTTTATTGTGGCTTCACACATCGGTTGGCGTTTGACTCTAACTGCATCGTTTTATCGTCCACCTGCGAACCCAACAGAAGGTCCAACATGCTGTCAGAGCATTTGAATTTTACAGCCTTCATTTGTAAGCCATAAAACTCAGATACACGATGAGTGCATACGGCACGTGGTTCGTACTCTCCGGCGATAAATAATGCACAAGTATGTGAACTATTTTAACACACCAGTCAGGGCTACATCGTGAAAGCTGCGTACTGTACACGTGAAGACAAAAGGAAGTAGAAACACAAAAACAAGTCCCCCGCTCCAGCTCCCTCAGGCGTCCTCGGCCTCCTCGAGCTCCACGGTCTCCAGCAGACCCTGGAAACAGAAGTAGTGGGAGCTGCAGTAGACGGGCGGCTCGTTGGGAGACGAGCCCGCCACTTCGGGCTTCAGCGACGCGAACGGGTTGGCGCCGCTTCCCCTCATGTCCATCTCCAGCTCCAGGAGGATTTGCAGCGAGTAGGTCATCTCTGTCTCGCTGCAGGTGGAGGACAGTTAGCAGCGGCCAAAGAGACAGGGAGAGACGGAAAACACGCACATGAGCGCTCGCTGCTGCAGGAAAGGAGAAAAGAGCTGGCCTACTGTGGACATTAAACCCTTAACAATATATGGTACAGAGTGGTTTCAGTTAGTTTTAAACAAATAAATCACTATTTGCATCATCAGCGGCTCAGACTGTTGTCAGTAACTGAAAATTGTTAGATATAAATAGCATATTTCACAAACTAATAAAAATTGCTTGTTTAACCAAACATGCTGTCATTTCTTTTAAGTAAATCTAGGAAAGTAGAGACACTACTGATCTTTTTATAGTATTGAGGTGTTTTTCCACAAGAAATATGTGACACTTGTGGAATAGAAGGCCTTGTATTTACTCTCCCATGCTTTATTTAGCTTTAACAGTGTTGATTTAATTTAGTATTAGGAGTAATTTGATTATTATACCTTTGTCTGATTTTTATTTATCACCATTTTAAAAGCTTTAACGAGTAGTTGTTTGGTTTATCTGAAGAGAGATATATAGGCAGTGAACACCCTGGCGTGTGAGCAACAGACGTGACAGGAAGGAGGGGGGAAGGAGGGGGGAAGGAGTTGCTCTTTGACCTCCAGAGAAGGGAGGCAGTGACCCACCCTCTGGAGGAAGGGGGGCCATTTTCTGTCTCTTCAGACAATCCTGGGGTGATGGCTTGACTAGTTTTCCAGGTGATCTGTATCTCATTCCCATTGATTGTCTCCCAGATGCATCTGGTCTTATGATTGTATGAATACTGACTGATGGTGTTTGAATAAATGTGTTAAACTTTAAGGTAAAGTCTCCCCGAAGGTCTTTCCCAACAACCAACTCGGAGAAAACTTGGTAACTCGGTAAAGGTCGTTTATGTCAACACACTCACCTTAGAGTAGTAAAAAGAGAAGGAATCTCATAATCCCGGAGGAGCAGAAGTGTTGGAAGCCAGCCCTGGTCCAGACCTTGACTGGCATCAAAACCTTGACGGGGGAATAAATGACATAAATTAGAGTCTTCTCTTGAGTCGAGCTGTGTTGTGTTAAAGCTGCTCTCACCTGGATGAAATCCAACCACCAAGTCTGGTTTGGCTGCCTCCTCTGTCTCCACCAGCTCCTCCCAGAACTGGTGGTAAAGACCCCTGTAGGCGCTGATGTAGACCCTCTGCTTCGGGCCGAAGGCTCTGAGAGGGGGCCTCACGACGGGGCCGTCCACCACCTCGGGTCCCACCATCACTACCTCCATGCCCTGGTGTCCCGGGAACATGTGGTTTAGCTCGTCGTAGTCGGTCAGTTTAGCTGTCAGGGTCTCGGCGTGGCCCGCCCCCACCAGGTGGACGGTGAGAGGTTTGGAACAGGGGTTCAAACCGAACAGCCTCATCCCCCACGCTACCGTCAAAGGCCTGGAGAAGAACTCACTGCAGACCCTCCACAGCGACTGCTTCAGGTCGTCCTTGTCAGGCCGAGGCCTGCCTGCGTTGGTCCACAGGTCCTTCATGTTCGCTCCGTTTATGACGGGCTCAAGTCGTGGCGTCAGGTCTCCCTGCATGGCGAGCCAGTCATCCCAACCCCTGACCTCAGACTGGGGCTTTGACCATGGTCCGGTGGGGAACGGGAGATCTCCTGATAAACAGGAAAAACACAATTCGTTTAGCTACTTGACGAACAAAAAGGAACTGCCTTGAGTCGTCGTTGTTGTTTTACCTTTGAACAAAAGCCACTCCACAACTCTGTCGATGGCAGCGAGACGCAGAACTGAGCAGAACTTCTTGTGTTTGGACCAGTCCTCCTTCTGACAGCCTTTGCAGCAGTAGTAAACATTCAGACATCTGGGCAAAAAATAAAAAGGAACAAACATTTCTGAATTCTTCTCTTTGTTTTATGCAATTACCTTGGCAGCACAGGTATAAAAAACAAAAAACAAAAAAAACAAACAGACTAGATTCCATTCCTTGTTTTTAGTCAGTACCTGGCACAACGCTTCAAGCTCTGAGGGTTTGAAAGCTGATCTGGTCGCTTCTCACAAGCAGCACAGATTTTAAAGGATGCCTCCATCTTCTCAAACATCTCCTTCTGAGATCGAAAAGCCGTGAGCTTCCTCTCGGCCTCCGGGTGTGTACTGAACGAACCAAAGCACAAACAGGATGGTTGACTATGTTTAAAATATGAACCAGAAAGCCTTGTGTTTGTAATATTACCACAAAAGTGAACAAATCCCTGTATAAAAGGCAATAAATCTGGGATTATTGGCCCTCCGGCACCTGAAAGCACCCCTCGAATGTCTTTCAAGAGCCCCTGGCTTCACACACTTGTCATTTTTAAAGGCGCCATAAAGTCAACAAGCCGACGTGTACAGAACTCCCAAGTGAAAAGGAGTGCAGCGTATTCCACTCACCTCTGAGCGTCCGCCATTTTAGGAGCGCAGCCCAGGGGCTCTGTTCAGCTGCTTCTCGAGCTGGTTTTGATATGTGAGAGGCCCATCGGCGGGGAGGTGGGGGGCTGCGGGGGGGACCAGATATAGCACCTGTGCTTTGCCTTCTAGAAAACTCTGACACTTCCAGAATAGTCCCGACTGCACATGAACAGTGCCATTAAAAACAAAACAACAAACAATATCATTCAGTTATTGCAGTTTACAATTAAACCTCAAACAACTGATATTTTATATTATACTTTATAATATATAATTCCAATATATAATTCTTTTTCTATAATACAAAAAACTAATAAGTTTATTTTTATTTGTTGAACCCATCAGGTCATAGCTGATGACCCTGAGTCATCTTGTACCTTCTGTGTGCTATAACACCTTAAATCCACAAGAGGGCAGTGTTGCTCTGTTAAAGTTGCTCTAATAGATAAATGGAAATGAAAGTTTGACAATGGGCTCAGACTTTCTTATATTTTTATTATGTAATAATAAGAAATAAACAGCCATAGCTAAGGTTTTCAACATTATTAATATTGTTATAGCCATCTTTAAAGGAAGATGTTTAAACAAATTTGCCAGTATGAATAAGTCACTATGCTTGTCCCCCCATTTGATGTTTAATGAGCTTTGTCGGAGTTGCTAGAATTAAACAAACACGCAGTAAAATAAATTAGATTTTTTCTTGTTAAGCTCTGCGCCTTTTAATGTTTTAATGTTGCAATAATGGTTTTACCTGTGTCTCCAAGTCTGTCTGTTAGCAAAATATCTCATGAACCAATAGACAGATTTGAATAAAATTCTCAGATAGTGATAAATGGATATATGTCTACAACCAATTACCTTTTGGTAGTAGTAGCTGAGAGTCAGTTGCAAAGCATACTTTGAGCGTCACATCCCACAATGTAATGTTTTCAACTCCATCTCTCAACACATGATGATCTCAGTTTAAAAATCAAAATAAGACAAGTGATATGTATTTCTTTAAAGATTGCTTGGCCTTTGATTAATTCATTAATTTATCCAAAAAAATAAAAACCTCAAATAGACAAAACAATATAGGAAACATTTAATGATCTGTTTATATGCCATTTTACCATCATTACAATGGCTTGTTTCCAACCTTTAAACCCCAATAAACAGCCACTAAATGTGAAAGTGTTCACTCTCATCAGTATCCTCCAGAGTTTAAAGCAGAACAGCGCAAGAATCCCGTAAACCCAACATGTGCAACACTAGAATGTGCCTCATTTCCCATCGTGCGTTACATTAGTATGCACACGATCTGCTGCGGTGAGATTTTGGGAATCGGTCTCTCGGCGGAGCAAATCACAGGAAGCCGTGGTGTGATGACAGAACTAATTTGGGGCTTGTTCCGTACGCGTGGCAGTGACCCTTTTCATCCCACGGTCGCGTTACCTCGGGGCACCGGCGGCCGGCCGGTGACACCAAAGAGATTTCTTTAATCTGCCTTGTTAAATTATAGTGTCACAACTCAAATGATGGGGGGAGGGCAAAAAAAATACTAATTAAAAAAAAAAAAAAAATCAGCCTCTGTGTTTGTGTGGCAGAAAGACCCCCCAGAACCCAATAATGTAAAAGCTGTGATTTTTTTTTTTCCCCTTAATGGGCTTGATGGTGGGCTGTTAACTGTGGGCGGCCGGCCCCTCGAGGTCCTCCTGAGGCAGCAGCCCCTGGAAACTGACGTAGTGAGAGTTGCAGTAGACGGGGGGCTTGTTGGGACAGGCCTGGACCTGCTCGGGTTTCTGCGAGGCGAAGGGATTGGCACCGCTTTCTCTGACGTGCACCTCCAGCTCCAGCAGGATCTGCAGAGAATACCTCAGCTCCGTCTCACTGTCAGGATGGAAAAAATGGAGAAATAAAGTCAAAAAAAAGGAAAAAAAAATACAAGTGCTGCAAGTTTTCTTTTCTCTTTCCGGGGGAGTCAGCAGATGGCGTTCAGAATGAGCTAACGACGCCCTCCGGCATTCAAACCTTTCATTATTAAAGACTGAGCCGAGGGGGAGCGGCGGCGAACCGGGCGACTCAAGGCGCGGGAAGGTGATTTACCTGTACATGGTGAAGAAGGACGGGATGTTATAGTCTCGGAGCAGCAGAAGGGAAGGAAGCCAGCCTTCGACCAGACCCTGGTTGGCGTGAAAACCTGGATTTCAAAAATTAAGCGAAATACGTTAAAGATTTTCAGACATAGTCAGGGTTTACGTCCCAGTGAGGTCAAAACAAAACTGACAATTATGACGTCAGTCTTCAGAACTTTGGAGTTTGTGTTGTGGTGGAGTCTCAGCTACGAGCTGGGGGGGGGGGACTTCTTGGAGTTACTGTAAGTGCCGCACTCTGAAAATAAGTGTGACAAGCGACACGATTCATATAAAAGCCCTCAAAAAAAAAAAAAAAGACTGAACCGACTGCGCTTGTTTAGTCTCCATCTGGCGAATTATTACAGACATACCATAATTTTCTTCGTGAGGGTGTCACATTATCAGTCAGCATGACAAAGCTGGCTTTGCTGGGGAACTCCGGACAAATTGGAAAACGATGACCCCCCCTCCCAATCCTAAATGGGTCCAATCATTCTGCATGGTAACTGACAGACGCTACCTCTCATTGGATTTTGTTTTTTCCCCGTTTTATTTTTTTGTTAAACAGCCGTTCGCCCTTCGACTAGATAAGCGAGGTTCAAAAACAAATCCATTCAGCTTAAACGTCCGTCTTACAGGAAGAAAAAAAACAACAAAACAACCAACAAACCGGAGATTATAACCGCTGCGAACTCCTCTCGGCGTTACCGCCTGGGCCCGCCGCGCGCTGCAAGGCCTGTCATTGGCACGCAGATGGCGTTGCAGGCCCGGGGATACCGGCTTGAATAATGCACGCCGACGTACCGCCGTCCCAGAGGTTACGCTGCTAGTCATGCTCAAAAATTGAAACAGGGTGTTAAGTGTTTGGAGGCTCAGTCCTCCATAAGATGAAGTGACAAAAAAAGACAGCCTGTCTGTTAATGACGCACCGTGATTGCTTGGCGCCCGTGTTAAGTCGGGGACGTACGGTTGACGGCAATGGCGTGAATAATAATAGGTTTTCTTTTGTTTCCCGCTCTGTGAAATGTGTTCCCTGGGGGGGGAAGCGGCGACGAGAATCCGGTTTGTTTCATGAATAATAATCGTGAGTCTGGGTGTCACATGGCGGCCCTGTTTTGTGACGACACGAATCAAACGGCGTCTTAGGGCCCGTTTCTCCCCGTCTCCCTTGTTGGTTTTTACAGCACCCTTCCACTCCCCCCCCCCCC
>NC_051446.1:14814754-14868283 GCF_001649575.2 Kryptolebias marmoratus | reverse complement strand
CCCCCCCCCCCCCCAATCGCTTACGGAGCGTCATAATGCAGTGCTCTGCCAGGCTTTGCTGCGTGAAATGCAGCCAAGCTCCGGGGCAGTTTACAAGCTGGATGACTGATTCCTGTATATTTAGCCCCAGTGGAGCCTAAGGTGATAACTCAGCGGGGAGGGAGGGTATTGGTGCATTTTGGGTCGGAGATTTACCGCAGATTTGCTGGTCGAAGGGTTCAAGGGGACAGATTCAGCCTGGGAGGAGAACAGTCATTGTGCCGCTGAATAAACCGACAGCGGACTTTTATTCCAAACTCTCTTTTAATTGTATTTCTAAAGTATTACCTTGTATACATAATTCAGAAAGGAAAGGTTTTGTCCTCAGACTGCATCAGAATCAATGATCTGCATTGATTTTTCCCGCCTACGAAGGCCCGAGGTTCCCCTTTAAAAAGGCCAGTTTAATATTGTGCTGAGTCCGGCGACCGCGAGCCAAACTCCTTCCCAGCTGCTGCCATAAATCACCCAAATCCTCACTTAAAAGCCTGGCACTAATGAATAGGCCAGACTGAGTGAGTTAAACATCTCCCGTGCGCTCTGTTCTCACGGAGAGGTTGCTGGAGAGGAAGACGAGGCTCAGGTTCCCCGAGACAGCTGACCGCTTCAGCCAAACTGCTTCTATTCATAGCAGCATTGTTTCTGCAGCCCGATTAAGGCTGGTTTGAGTACGTACCAGGATGGAATCCAACCACCAGGTCCGGCTTCACGGCCTCCTCCTTCTCCAAGACGTCCTCCCAGAACTGGTGGTAGAGCCCCTTGTATGCGCTGATGTAGACGCTGTGTTTGGGGCCAAAGGCTCTCAGGGGAGGCCTCACGACGGGGCCGTCCACCACCTCCGGCCCCACCATCACGACCTCTACGCCCTGGTGTCCCGGGAACATGTGGCTCAGCTCGTCGAAGTCGCTCAGCCTGGCCCCCATCGTCTCGCTGTGAGACGCCCCCGCCAGGTGAACCGTGAGCGGCTTCTCGTACGGGTCCAGGCCAAAGTGCCGCATGGCCATCCCGAGCGTGAGGGCCCGCGAGAGGAACTCGCTCTGAATGCGCCACGACGACCGTCTCAAGTCGTCGTCGCTCGGCATCGGCCGGCTGACGTTCTTCCACAGAGCTGCCATGTTGGCGCCAGACACCACTTTGTCCAGACGTGGCGCGAGGTCTCCCTGCATGGGGAGCCAGTCGTCCCAGCTCGTCACCTCCGCGGCTGACTTTGACCACTTCTCAGTAGGGAACGGGAGATCTCCTGCAGAAGTCAAAGATCGGGATTTCTGATGGATGTTATGGAACAAAAATCCAAGAACAAAGTTGATCTTGTCCTAATTTCTAACTACATAGCATGCATGAAAGGTTTAAGTGACTTATTGCTCATCACACATTTCATTTCTGTTGCTAAGTGTTAAAATAAGTGTTTAAATCCTTTTGATTTAGCTGTTTTGCTGTTTTTTTAGTCATGTCTGCCTTCACTTTGTTACCAGTGAACATCAGCCACTCCACTAGTCTGTCAATGGCCACCAGTCGCAGGGTCTTGCAGACCTTTTTATGCTGAGGCCAGTCGTGTCTCTGGCAGTCCTTTGTGCAGTAGTACACGTTCAAACACCTTCGAGAGAACAAACAAAAGAGAACGTAACAACAGACACAAGATGTACCAGTGTACAAGACAAAACTGCGACTCAAAGCTGCTCCTAGCTGATGCTAACAGGATGCTAATGGGATTTAGCTTCAACTACTGTAAGCTAAAGCTAATTATAAAATCTTTTGTGGAAGTAGACGTAAACTGGGTTAAACCAGTATAAAGGAGCAAAAGGATTGTTTGAATGTCTTTCAGTGGGGTTCTGAATAATTAATATCTCCTCTGCTGTAGATAGCGCTTTCAACAGACTCAGACTAGAGAAACAGTGTAATTCTGCACGGACTGATGAGCTCACAGCTAGTCGGAGCAGGGCCAGTTCCGAAGTCTCTTCTGCTCCCTTAAAACAGCTTTAATCTTTAATAGTTTCATAACGGTTTATGCAAAAGCTTTTTTTAATTATTTTTATAATAGTTCTCAATTTAAATTTTGCATCTCACGGTTTCTCTGGCAGAAACATTATATTTGTATCAGACATCCCCGAGGTTGCACCCAACGTGCTAAAGCTTATAAAAAGATGAAGAGTTTGTTGTTTTTGTAAACATATAAACAGCATTATTCTTACATTAATTCCTACAGGGAAAAAAAATGCTATAAATAAATTCTGTCCTTTTTTTGAGGACAGAGAAAAAGTAAAAAGGACTGATTATGATAGTTCATGTTACTGATTCTGCAGCCTTTATGCATGGATGTGGGCTTGTGTGTGTGTGTGTTTTGTCACACACTTTATGAGATGAGGTAACGTGTTTGATTAAAGGTTTGGCAGTCGGCAGCACTTGGGGCACTGTGAGACTCGGTTACATTACCTTTTGCAGTCGTTTGAAGCCGGCGGCGGCAAAAATTTACATAAAATAATTTATCAACTACCACAGTCCATCATGGTGCGCTTAGTGCATATCAGTACCCCCCCACCAAAAAAAAAAAAAAAAANTTATCCAGACTTTGTCAACATTAAACTTGGACTGTTTTTTTGAAAAGATCAATGATTAAGAGGAAAAAGAAAACAAAAAAAAAAAAAAAAAAAGGCCCACAAGTGGATATATTGAAGAAAACAAGGTAAGAAAACAGAGGTGTCCTTGTAAATTTAACCAATCACATAAAATAATTAAGAAGATGGTAGAAAGTCGGCATTAGGAACTGTTGGATCGCGGGCACTAATTCTGACATTAAGGGTCTCGTGGGGGGAGTGAGGGGTTCACTTGTCGGCATTTATATTTTAGGGTTCATTGAGAGAGGCTGTGGCAGCTGAGAATTTAAAGGGAACGCGCACGTAACCGAGCACCAGAAAGAAAAACAACCAAAAACAAAAAACAGGCTCATAAACAAAAAGGGACACTTGTGTAAATGCGACCTGCCGTATTTCCTTCATCATCCTTAGAACATCCACAGGGAACGATGGGACGTTTTGCGTTCAGCGGCGATTAATTCGGCGTTAAAGAGAGAGATGAATCACAGCCAGGGGGGCTCTGCTATATTTGCAGCTGGCCGCTGTCCACCACTGTAGTGCTATCCACACTTGGGTCACTTATCATTGTGCTGCAGATACAAAGGCAGCTGGTAATGCTTCACACATGACAGCTATTGGACAATATCAAACCGACATCCTGCCGGCGCGATGACAGAGCGGATGAGGGTGGAGGGATCGGTTTGCTCGGAAAAGATTCTGATTGTCAGCTATCATCAATGTTAATCTGGTAATGCAGAAATACCGTTAGCCATTCACATCGGGCTGCGTTCAAGAGAGCGGGCAGTGATCTGTGCGGTCCGTAAGCATTACTCTTCACCGGGGCGGGGGGGGGTTTCCACTCACTTGACACAGCGTTTCAGGGTCTGTCCCTCAGCGAGATGTTCAGGGAGTTTATTGCAGCCGGTGCAGAACTTGAAGGTTTCCTCCATCTTCTGGAACATCTCCTTGTAGTTGCGGAAAGAGATTCCTTTCGTTTTCCCCTCAACAGCAGCCCTAAAGAAAAATAAACACCAAACTATTGGCAAAATAGAACATAGGCGCCAAGAACAACAAAAAAAGGGCCCAGAACTTTTTTGAAAGAACGCATATCGGCTGCCACAGACAAAAACATCACCTCTGCCTCTGCCTCTGGACAGCAGGAGGTAATCAGAACCCACACAGGGATCATATGAGGTCGGGAGGTGAAACGTCTTCTAGTTTTTACCTGTAGTCCCCATAGTCCTTCATGTTCAGCTTGTTGAGGATCACCTTCGAGAGTCCAGGGACGTTGGAGTCTAGAGAGTAGAAGCCAGAGAGGTCAGAAAAGACGCTGTCCGTCCCTGGAGTGAAGGATGGTGGGAGGGCCGGGGTCTGGGACGCCATGCTGCGGCCACTGGTCTCCACTAGAGGAGAGAGGAAATATTACAGACTTGGCAACGTACTTTTGAACCACAAAAATCGCATGTATCACTTAGTGTGGTGTATGTTTTTTATTACCCCCGTGGCTTATTCTTAACACCCCCCCACCCCCACCCCAGAGAGGTTGGAAATGAACAGATCTCCCATGAGGATTGGGGGGGGGGGTGTTGCTTCATTTTACCCCTCAAACAGCTGACCGTGTCCACCGTTTGGCCTCTCAGGATATCGAGCGCCTCCCGTGCCACGCCGGCCTCGGCATTAGCGCGTTCTCACCCTGCCTGGCCGCGCACGAGAACCTAAGGAGAAGAGAATGTGACGACTTAGCAGCCATACCTTCGACCCAAGACGAATGGAGGCTCCTGGATTATTCTGACCCCCTCTGTTTCTTGGTGATGATGACGGACAGCTCCTTCTGCTGGACGCCGCCGCCTCACCGAGCCCGTCTGGCGTTTCTGCTGGGGGGTCTGGCGAAGACTTTAACCCTCCACCCCTCCTTTCCCAAGAGCTAAAGTGGGGGACGAGTGGATTTGAGGACTGTGGAATGCTGCTGTCATCTGAGGGCTAATGGGTGGGGAGGGAGGGCTGAGAAGAAGCTGGGAGGGGGGCAAATATCAGCATTAAAATCCAAACATCAACTTTGTAATAATCAAAGCCAACATTCTGACGTATAAACTGAGCAAGAAGTGTAAAGGGAACCAATGTTACAGCTGGTCACCATGGTAACCACGCACCTGTGTCTCCAACTTCCTGACAGCAAACTCAAGAGAGGCAGATAGAAACACAGACTGAATATTGAGCCTCAAACAGCTGTTGTGCAAAACCTACAAGTCAGATCTTGTAAATTCTTGCAGCGTGAGCGTTAGAACCCACTGACAGTCCTGTGTGTATATGTTTAGATTTCTACAGTTTTATGTAAGAGATATGACAAGTAAAAAAACAAAAAGAGCTTTCACTTCCAGTTTTGAAGAGAGCATTTTGAACTAAAATATAACTGTGAAGCTTGGGTGTATGGTCTCTGTATTCTGGGGGGATTTGACAGAAAACTGGAAGTCCTGCAACGGTGAGCGACACACTGGGGCGAAAGGAGACACAAATCCCTACGTTTTGATGTACAATTTGTACATGTACCAAAAATGTTGTGGTGGCGAGAAGGGTTTGTTCCCAAAGATGGATTTCAAAAATAAGTGTCACATCGACCACTGTCAGACAAACATTGGGTGAAAAAAAAACAAAAAAACAAAACTCTGAAAGTCGTAAAACTTGAATCATGATTGTGGAAAAGGCTGCCTAAAGGGAGACTGTCATGCTTGCCCTTTAAGGAGCGGAGCCTAGACCGCCAGTGAGCAGCATGCAGACCAGGAAGAGCAGAGATGAGAAAGAAGCTGCACCGGAGTTTACAGTCCTAAGTTTGTGTTGTTTAGTTGCTGTTTACAGTTCGTTTGCCAACTCATTCGACTTGTGTGCGTGAAAATAGAAGTAAGTAACATTGCAAGTTAAGAATGTAGTTTATTTAGCGGAATGTGCCGTTTTCACTCTTAATTGATGTTTGTTGAGATGTTTGTTCCTGCGGACATTTAATGAGAGTTACCAACGCGGGTTTCGTGTGTTACGTTATTTAGAAGCAACGTATGGAAATTATTAATATTGTAGTCAGTCATCATGTAACTGTGACAGAATTTCAGTTAGTTATTTGGGATTATTTAAATACTGATGTTATATCATTATTCTGTATCTGTTCTAGAAACCACACACACCCAGAGTTCTGTCAAGTAAGGAATAAACAGCAAATTCAAGTTAATTGAACACCCGGGAGTGAGACTGCTTTATTTGGAGTTCTAACCGGACTCACCACAGTGATCTGAACCTTCCAACCAGCATAAAACCAGTCCCTATTTTTTAATGATTGTATAAAAACCAAAAGAGATAACAAAGCACCAGTTCAGACATATAAAGTCCAACTTTCTGTGATTAGTTAAACTCTGAATGATGTTTCTGCTGTGAGTTATAGAGCTCCAAAAAGGGGGCTGGGTTTTCTCATCCGTTTCACCAAAATTCCATAGAATACATTTTTCTTTTCTTTAATTTTAAAAGCATCAGTTATCTCTAAGTACTCCAAGTTCAAATACAGTAGCTGAAATACAAAAAAAGAATCAAGTTTCCGCTCGTTGCTCTGTGAAAAAACAGAACTGTATAGTTGAGAAACAAATAATGTATGACAACCAAAAATGATTTTTAATTTAAAAAATTTTATTTGGTCCATTGGAACCTGAGATTGAAAACTAAACATACATATTTATACACTCAACCCCCCCCCCAAAAAAAAAAAAAAAAGATCAATAAAATATATAATCACATTCGTCAGAGTTTATCCTTTTAACATTAGGGTTCTGATTTCATCTCTACTATCGTACTTTTATTTGAACAAATTTAAAAGAATCAGCGGAGTTTTCCCACCCCCCCTTTTCCTTTCCTTTTTTAAAATATTTCGTCATGTAGGTTTGCAGTCTGTACAATTTACAAGGGAGGAAGGACAAAGGAGAGGGGAGAAAAAGGCATTGTGTTGGCTGCACCGACAGTTTCTTCTCCCAGCAGCAGGGGGCGCCCTGACAGCAGAGGAGCCACCAACACAACTCAAGAGCCCCGACATGACAATTCAGACAAAAAGAAAGCAGCACAAAACAACAACAACGAGACAATAAAATAAGAATCTCATGTAAATGTAAAGTGATGCCAGCAGTGATGCTTCATTTTGAGGTGCCTTTGTCTCTGCAGGCGTCTCAGTGCAGAATCATTTCATGTCACGCTAATCCTCCCGGGCTCAAACTATAAAGCCAATCTATTTTATTTTTTTATCACATTTCTTTATCCATCATTTCTGAGCCCGGTTAATTAACAGCATTCATTAAAAAAAAGACAGGCCTGGAAAAAAAAAGAAAAAAAATCACTTGTACAAATAAATTAGACACTAAATTCACAGCTCCACGGCTGCGACCACGCGCGCACTCCCACACACGACACGCAGACATCTGAAAGTGGTCATTACGCGGGATGTTTCCCAGGAAAACATACGTACTGCTACCTCAGGACGGGATTTAATTAGGGAGACTTTCCAATGACGGAGCGGCCCTGCAAGCTGTTCTGGAGAGGAGGTGAAGAACAGCCTGGCGCTCCCAGTGAACACGCGGAACGAGACTGATGGCTACGGGTCGCGGGAGGGACAGAGCTCACGAGACGACTCGTTTTACTCGGTGTCACAATCCGCCCGAGGATTTGGATCCTAAATCTCTACAGAACAGTCGGTGTTTGTATGAGCGCACCAGGCTTTCGAGTGTTCCCACATCTCACAGCGCAACTTTAAATTGAAAGTCGCCCACTTTGTCCTTTCCTTTTAGTACCGCATTTATCTTCTCCTTTTCTCTCTGAAACAACTGGGTTGCCATGGTGAGGTGAGGACCGAAGACTCAGGAGTAATGGCTTTGACCTGAAGAACTGAGACTTTGACCTAAACGGTGACCTACATAAAACAGCTGTACTTTAAAACCAACTGCTGAAGTGAACGTCTCAGGGGTCTCTCGTCTTATAAAGCCGCCAACTCTGACGAAATGATCACTTGTGATTTTAATAAAGACGTTTCTGTTGCTGCTAACATGCTGTTATTATGTTCCTGTGGAGGAGGAGGCGACGTAGATGCTTAGGGCTTCTTCCCCAGCAAGCTAAAGTAGTCCCTGATCTCCAGAAGTAAATTCAGCAACTCCTTTTAAGAGTCCCCCTGTGGCAACTCGAGTCCCTTTAGTGCTCATCAGCCGCGCTAACGCTTAAAAACTGACAAACGGGCGAGTGTGGGGAAAAATGGATACGGACTGACCTTCTTCTCTGGCTGCGACAAGCCTAGAATGCGAAAACGCAGCCAGATATTACACCGGGAGGATGCACAAGAAAGATATGTACTGACTTTTGAAGTCCGAACGTCTCAGGAGAGCTGGCAGGAGTCCGCGCGGCGACCCGCCCCCGCCGCCGAGACCGCAAACCGCCAAGTGCTTCCACCACTAACAGCAACAGCAGGGACAACAAACGGAGAAAGAATGCAGCTTTCTGGGCACCTGCCATGACAATTAGATTAATGTACAAAATAAGGGTTGGTCCTGAGTTAGACAGCACTGTGTGGATAATGGCTTTGTTGACAACCTCACAATTATGGAAAAGACAAGAAGGATCAGCCATAAAAACAAGTAAGACTGTAGAAAAGAAACCCAGATCACGATGAATAATGTTTGATGGGTATGGCTCATGATGTACCATTCTGAGGACTCCAAGTGTCCCGTCCTGGTAAATATCTTTGTGGACGATACGTAGATGAAGTGTCTGACTCGTAGTCAGATGGCTCAGTAGTTTCTGAAGCTCACCGAGGGCTGACATCTATCACACATACAGCGGAGACTTCCAGCGTCCATACACATCCTGAACTCAAAGTAGTTTGAACTGGATGCTCGAAGGTGATGAGGAAAAAAAAAAAAAGATCACGTTTCCCTCATTCCATCCGGACATGGCACATCCACTTGGCAGGAGGCAGATGATGGAAAAACAGCTTTGTTTATGGAGCATTAAAAGGAGAGCACAAGAGCGCTGCCTATAGATTTTACCTTTATGTTTTACATTTAAAAAAAAAAAAAAAAAAAAAAAGAGGACACACAAAACACATCTTCCTCTACATTTTTTGGGCTCCAGGCAAAAACGTCCCTACCTTTGCCTTCATTTTCAGTGCTCAGACAGTTCATTGGATTGGAGTCTATAGGGTTCGAGGGATAAAAAGCGGGGCGGGGGGGTCATAGCGGCCTGGGCCGGTGCAGGCCGTCGATGTCCGGGGTGAGCTGGGGGCTGTGGGTGGACTTGGTCGGAGTCCAGTCCCCCAGAGAGGCCTGGGCTGCCTTACGGTGAGCCAGACGGTGGGTGATGGAGAAACCAGCGTTTCCCTCCAGCTGAGAGAGCACCACCAGCACCTGCCTGCAGGGGGAGGCAGAGAGCAGAAACACAAAGGTAAATACTAGAATATAAAATATCGCAACATTTCTTCACACTTAAGAACTCCTAAATAATATGTCTTTAACTACTGATGGACTATAGCAGCACAAGAGAAGTTTGAATTAGCAAAACATGAAACCAGATTTGAAGAAGTCAAAGCCTTAATGGAGGAAAAAGGTTAATTATTAGCACATCTAACTGAATGTATTTTAAAGACAAAATAATAAAGTGTTATACTGTATGGTAAAAATAAAGGTTTACTGACTCTATAAAGATGAACAGGATACAACTTTCTCGTGAGTAAAACTACTGATGCAAAGGCTTTAATCTGTGTCCCGCCAGTACATTAAATAGTGAATAAAATATTATAAAATGAAACACAAAATTGCAATTCTATATCTTTTAAATAACTGCAGTGGGCTGTTATTTGCATAATGAAGAGATGGTCAATAAATGGGGACTTTTAACAGTTTCACATCAGTTGGCTGTAACTTTCCAGTGACAAAGTCTCAAACGTGCATTAATGTGAACCGTTATCTGTCTGTATGAACGCAAGAGAAGCTAAATGCAGGAAAACTTAATGATGTGTGAACGGCTTCAGTGCGCAAGTGCGTCTGCCTGCCTACAACTGTGAGATAAGTAAGACAGAAAACAGAAGCTATTAAAGTGTGGCTGAATCCAGCCTGAGGAAGATTATTACGAAGCACAGAGCTCCGACTCTGTGGGACCACTTTGTTCATGCAAGCGTGTTTGTGTCACACGTTCCCTCAAGATTTCTGCCCGTCTCTTGTTATATTATGAAGTTCGTGAAATAAAGCCTGGCGTGAGAACGATATGGGGGAGCGGGACGGGCGCACGTACCTGTGTAAAGGCGGTACGCTGTCGATGGTCTTGAGGCTGCCGCGCGTGGACACCACGTTGAAGCTGTCAGTGCAGTCACAGGAGACGTGGAGGTAGTACTTGGGGTGGCGGTTCTCCACCACCACAATGAGCCCCGCCCAGCCGTGGGTCAGGTAGTAGCATGTCATGCCCTCGCGGCCCTGAAAACACGCAGGGAGTTGGACACGTGGCAGGAGAGAATGAGCAGGAAGGGCCACAAGGAAAATGAAAGTCATTTATTCCTGATACAACATGTCCTTTAGGTTTACTGCTCCTTCTGTTGTACAGATATTGGGCTGAAATGGGGTACGGTAGTAGCTCAGAGTCATCCTCAACACATACTCTGAGCTACTATCAGATTGCACAAGGTTTAGGTTAAAACTTTGGCATGAAAGGTGGCAGGTTTCTTTAGCAATAAATTAAAGAAAGACAGCATCAATATTTAGGAAAAGGACTTTTTTTTACATCAAGATCACTGACTTTTTTTATGCAGCTACTGTTGATATTTTTCGAGGACAAATGACTAAAAGACAAACGAAAGAAAAGTGGAACTCGACTGCCTTTTCACCTCCTGTTCCGCACAATACTAATCCATTAATAACTGTGTCAGCAACACAAAGCGCTTTCCTCATTAATAAAAGGTGTTGCCTGAATTGTTTCTTGTTAATTACAATTCTTGATTATATCCATGTTGGTAAAACACTACAGCTGGTAATCATGTGCAGCTGAATCTCCGACCTTTGATTGCGAGTTAGGTGATCCCATGCGTTAAAAAGCCTTTTTCCGTCTCCTGAAATGACAGCACTCGACAGTATGGAGGTGCTTAGATGAGGCAGAGATATTTTTCGACTTGGTTTGATTAGTTGTGTGAGAAGCGGATATAACGTATCCATATTTGGACGTCAGAAAAATCCCAATGTCTCTGCTAAGGAAGCTGTTCCCCTGCTTTCTCAGTGTTTTAGGTTCCAGTTCATACATTTCTAGATAATTCTATATTTCTTTTTGGTCTTTAATCTCTATGCTTTAGCAACACAATTCCCAGATTTACTTTGAAAATGGTTAAAATGATGCAGCGTGGGAAGCATGTTTCAGGGGCGAAAACATCTTAACCCCTTAGGAGGAGGGGGAAAACCTCGTACTCAGGAAAAAAAGCACATGACAGAGGAGCGCAAAACTTATGGATGAGTGGAAAATCTATTTCCACGGTGAGCAGAGATCACTATGAGTGCACAGAAAGATTAAATCATTCTCTTTATTGTAGGTAAAGATGCTCTGAAACTAGTTAAATTGCAGAAAAATGATTTTGACTGACAAACAAACAAACAAACTACCGTCAAACTGATGAAAAGAGGAAACTGCGCGCTGTTTGTTCAAAGAAGAAGTGTTTTGACTCTGGTTTGAGCTCGTGCAGGATGCTGACTCAGCATTCACGCCATTGTTTTCCTGTTTCTTGATTTTTTAATTTGTTTTTTTTCCCCGTGTAATTACTTCTGCACACTTCGTGCCAGTTGAACCATTCGTGTGCCAAAACGTTCAGCTCATTCAGGAGATGGGTGCTCTGACTTTTTGGTTTTTAGACTTTTATACGATTAGATCATATCAGTCATGAGAAGGTGACAATCATTTGATGAAAACCAGAAAAAGACAGCGGACAAAAAGCAAGAGCCGATGATGGATTCAGCCAAGTCAGTGAAGTTACCCAATCACTGAATATAAATGGTAATAGCTACGTCTAACACATAAATTATATTTTCTACACTGATGTATTCATTTATAATAAAGACTTGACACTTTTTTCACACCTATTTTCCTACGTTTAATAGAATTGTCTGAAACAAAGATCCTGAGGAACTGAACTGTAAAATTATGTTCAAGGATGATGAAACTGTGTGTCGGATGAGAGACAGAGAATGTCTCACCTCGTGTCTTTCTCCTTTGTTTTCAGTGAGAAGGATGATGGCGTCAGCCAGCGTGGTGGAGGTGGCCTCCACCTGCTCCACCATCACCTGTCGGGAGCTGTAGATGGCCAGTATGTAACCGGGGAAGTCCTGGCTGGGCCGCCGTCCCGTTCCACTGGTGGGGCTCGAGACTGGGACGAAGACAAAACAAGTGTTTCTATGGGTGTTGTGGCTGGAAACACGGAGGTGTTACATGTTGCTGTGACCGAGAACCTACTGGGCGTGGGCGGACCTCCCGCCATGCTGACATTCATCTGCCAGTGATTGAAGGCGCAGCAGACTACAGCGTACTCCCCCGGCTCCAGCATGACATCGCAGCCGACAAACTTCTTCACCGCCCGCTTGCTGTGCGCCAGCAGGCGTCCCAGCGTCAGCTTGTTGCCGCTGCCGAAGGAGGCGCGGAACACCATGATGCACAGGTCCAGCAGGTGGCTGTCGGCTGTGTCGGAGCGCCTGGGGAGGTGTTAGGAGTGTTAGAATAAGAGGGAAAAACAGCGAGCGCGGAAAAGGAGGAGGGGACACGCGGCGGGCAGGCTACCTGCTTCCCTCCTGGAAGAGGGCGAACTCCAGAGCTGTCCTCTCCAGCACCGTGAGAGCGGTGACCGTGATCGGGCCGCTGGCTTTGCTGGGGAAGCAGCCTTGTAGCCTCACCTCCTGCCAATCCGAGTGGATCTTACAGATGTCCACTGAGTCAAAGTACCTGTGGGGGAGGAAACAGGAGCAGTCTTTATGGGAAGAACAGAGAAAGGACCGTACATATCTGTAACCTGACAAGTTTTGACTTCAAGAGACAAACAAATTTCCTGCGTGCTTGAATTTATGTTAAATTCAGTCTTTGTGATGAGAGAATGATTTTATAATGCTTGAGATCAAATTTGACTTTTGCTATAAGTCACAGTTTGCAGTCAAGGTTACTTTTAGATCTTTTTCTCTGCTTTCTATTTCAGATTGTAATACAGCTCAATATTCTTGCTGCCATTAGCAACATTACTGCTATGACACGATTGTCTCACCTTTAGGGACGTGTGACAACTCTGTAAGTACAGGAGTTCCTGTACTTCTAGTCTTGATTAAATACCTAAATGTTTCGGGGCTCACCTATTTCTATTGTAATAGCAGAAAAAGGAACAATTTTTATAAAAAAAAAAAAAAAAAAGACAGGATGAATAAATCAATTATGAAAAAATAAATGAAACCATTTTCCTGGCAAATCCCAAGTAAACATGGCAAGTGTCAAAAAACAAAACCAAAACCACAGTCACTGCCTGTAAACACCACATGAACTATTTCAACTACAGAGACAAGTGATCATTAAATCCTTCATCGTATTTAGGATAATGTAACAATAAAAGAACACGCCGAGTTACTTCACTGGCACTCGCTGATAACAAAAGGTTTGACAGCGACTGTTTAAACCAGCTGGTGGTGAGTAAATCTTTTATGGGAGTCGTCACAGGATTTAATGCATTTGTGACAGCAGCTTGTTTGGCATAAACACCAGAAGTGGGTGAGTGCAGCATTAGCAGTCACAGGCACCCCGGCTCAAATTTCATGAGGAGAAATAAAAGAAAATTTCAAAAAAAAAAAAAAAAGATCCTAATCAGCCACAGATTCTGTCTGTAAGAACATCAGTGCTATGACAGCTTAAAAATCTTAAAATCAGTATCGACTGAAGGAGGTGTTATGACTATTAATGGCCAGTAGAGGGCAGAAGGTTTAACTGAGAATGAGCAAAGCAGGAGTTATTGTATGTGGTTAACATTATTTATAAACAGGGTTGCATGGATACATATTCCAGTGCTCTTTTTATTGCATCTGCTTAATTAAAATTAGCCTGTAAATTACTGTAAATATGAGAAATTTGAAATGCAAGGCAAGATTCTACTTGAACCTAAAAATAGTTACCATTTTTACTGAATCTGAGGCAAATAAATGTGCTGTTATGAATTATTAGTTAAGGACGAGCTGGGCATCTTTTATGAAAAGCAAGAAATTTTTTTTTTACATTTTACACAGAGAAAGGTATTACTTTATGAAGTCTGTGTACTCCATCCAGAAGACTCCTTCGCTGCTGCCGTGGGCCATCAGCTCACGGCGGAGGTGCTGCGGCC
The DNA here is from genome assembly GCF_001649575.2 of Kryptolebias marmoratus. Taxonomy (NCBI): domain Eukaryota; kingdom Metazoa; phylum Chordata; class Actinopteri; order Cyprinodontiformes; family Rivulidae; genus Kryptolebias; species Kryptolebias marmoratus. The sequence continues at coordinate 14,854,288 of NC_051446.1, read as the reverse complement.
AGTCTGTCCACTCGTCGGACCAGTTGCCGTTCCAGGAAAAGCGGCCCCACGGGTTACGCAGCCGCAGCAACCTGCAGCAGAGGGACAAGAAGGCGAGATGACAAAAAAGGGATGAATAACTACAGACTGGAGCCAGGCAAAATGGTGACTGTTGTCTGAAAAAAGGAGAATACAAGAAGAAGTGTTTAAGATGAAAAAAGAAAAAAGAGAGAGAGAGCAAGTGGATCACTTTTGCCAAACTGCTTTTCATTCCTCAAGATCTTTGAAGGGAGACAATGTGTCATCCAGCCTCCCAATCTGACTCTTTGTGGCAGTAAATTAAAGTGGCCATGCGTGACTCTCGGGTAGATTACATCTCAGGCTTTTGGCTACTTTCAGCTTCTTTTTGTGGGTAAAACTGAAGAAGCCTCCTTTGTGCGGACTTACAATGCGTCCTCGATCAGAGCGATTAAACTGAATGTGTGCGTGGAGCCTCGGGTCCATTCACAAAAGATTTAATTTATTCTATGAAAGTTGAACCCAGGAGACATTTTTATCACTAACTGTATTATGAAACACGGAGGCAACAGTCGCTCTTGTTCAGGATGTTTTCGTTTTTCGTGCAACCCTGCGAGCACAAAGACGGCCCCGCAAGTTTGTCCGTACCTGTAACCCTGGACGTCTCGAACATCCAAGATGGAATAAGCATGTCGAGGCCTCAGACCCAAGGACTCGTAAATGGCATCGTCTACCTTCATGTTGCCTCCTCCACACGAAGCCCCCATCAGAAACCTGTAACACAAACAGTAACGTCCAAAAACCGATTCAATCACACAGAATTCCAGAGAAGAAATTCTTGAGGTTTGTGTATGTTATGTGTGTGTTTGTGATTGCGTGGGCACCGCACCAACAGGAAATAAAAGTTTCAAACGAAGCCGTAATCTATCTGAGCTTTTCCTGCCTCATTATCGTCCAATCAGTGTGAGGCTCTCCTTCACGGCTTTGCTCCGTGAAGTCGGTAAAACACGTTTTTCTCCCCAAGTTGCATTTTCTATGGGTTCCAGGAGGGCGAGCCACACCGGCGTGACTTCGACATACATGACACACACTTTACCTCAACTTCCACAGCTCTGTGAAGCTTTATTTATGCTCAAAATCAGCACGGCTAAAGCTTGACAAGAGAAATTTCCTCTTTTGTTGTTGTAACGAAGAAAAATGGGAACAAAACAATTAGGACCGCCACGACCAAATCGGAGCAAGCATCTGTCAAAGGAGGGAAATTATATAAGAGAGGATTCTTGCTGAGATCGTACGAGCAGAAATCATCTTGCTGACGTAGTTGTGTTGCAGGACAGAGATCGCCAGCATGAGTCAGAAAAGGAGGAGCAGGAAAAGGAACAGAAGTTGTCCGAGATGCGTGTCAGCAACGTTCGGTTTGGTGAAATTATTAGATCAAAGCTACAGGCTGGGAGTTCGTTGTCACAACAATGAGGTGAGCGAAAGCCGGCGTTACAGTTTAATGTGTGCTTGTGTTAACAGGAGACCTTCATCTGGTAGACTAGGTGGTTGCTTAGCTACGGCACATTATGGTACACAAAACATCTGTGCTGTGTTGTTTACGGAGCCATAAAATGTCCATAAATGCATGTTGGATTGAAATGCTACTGTACATGTGGCAGGAGTTAATTGTCACGAGAAGGAGGGGGGCGGCGTGTTTGTTCTTTCTTTTTGACGACTTGTCAAAGAGAAAACGAACACAATGGAACAAAAAGATGACAGACAGGGTGAGATTCAAACTGTCCCACAGGAATGATGTAACTTCTGACCATTCACCAAATCAAATACCACCGCAGCTATACAAGTCTGTCAGGCTGCACGATAACACACACACACACACACACACACACACACCTCCTCGTTTATCACTTCTCAGACACAGGCTCAGGTAGATTCATCTGTGACTTCTTATCTGAACAAACATATACAAAGACAACGTTAAAATCCCTCGGTAATATTGCATTTATTTCATGAACTCATCAGTTTAACAGTCACTGAAAAAAGAAACTCTTTAACTTCAGTGTTTTTCCTCACCAATTGTTACGGTTATATACACGTTATTAACCTGTAACTGTTTTACCAAAGGGTGATCATTACCATTCCAACCACGGTTATTAACTTGAAGTCTGTGACGGGAAAATGGGGGGAAATAAGTGGAAATAACTTAGGTTTTATAGAAAAGATGTTTTTACCGCAGTCTAGTCTCCATCTGCGATGCTTCTGTCCACCCTGATGCTCAGACTCTTCTGTTCCTCTTAAAATCACTCCACTGGCTCTAAAAGCTGACTTTTAGTTGCTTCCGTGGTTTGCTTTTTGAAACGTTGTGAATTTATTTGTGTCGATTTTTATGTTGCCTGTAAAGTGTGGCACGTGGTTTAGTCACTAAAGAGTAAATCCTTGTCAACTGACCAAATTAAAAACATAATGAGACATTTATAGTGGCTTCCAAATCAAATATTCAATTAATTTACCCCATGGAACAAATCGCCGGCCCCCCTCTCTGAGAAATTTCTCTGGGATTGTTCGTATCTCTTTCCTGTGCGACAGCGAACTCTTACCCGGCCTCCTTGGAGCTGAGCATCTTGGCCCAGATGAGGTCTGTGTCGATGGGCTCCTCTCGGGGGTTGGTGGAGCTGACCTGCAGCATGAGGGAGTCACAGGGAGCCCCGGTGAGCGTGGCGAGGCCCTCGATGGCGCGCCCCGCCTGCAGGGCAAAGTAGGAGCCGTGGAGCTTGGCCAGGGCCTTCTCGATCAGAGCCACCCACAGCTGCTTCCTCTGAGCCTGGAGTGACACGAGCACAAAGAGTCTGAGCGAAGATGACTCACTGGGAGAGGAAGTTATCGTTAATGTTGAGCCTGTCTCCAGTCAACCTGTTAGCTGTGACTAACCCTCCCCCCCCTCCCCATGTTTTCTTTGATTTTGAACTCCAGTCTCGACAGGGAAGATGTTTACCTGCTCGAGAGGCCAGCGCTCCTCTCCAGCAGGTAGGTGTGCTGCTTGAACTTCATTGTGCTTTATTTGTTGTGTAATTAAACTCTTCATTTGCGCAGTATGTTTGATTAATTAGATACACTGTGGGGTCCTTTGAGATAAAAAGTGACACAATGAGCCAACTTGATCTCATTATTATAGCAGATAATTATTCGGGGTTTGAGCGAGGTTCACTCGGTTGAATTAAAGGCTTTTAAAAGAGGCTGAATCACACGCAGAAACACACTTTCAAGGTCATATTGGCCAAAGCATTAAAAGAGATCAATGAAAAACAATAAATCGTGTGGTCTCTATGTTTAGGGAAAGATGACTTTTAAACATAAATTCAATTTTTTTCCCCTGTAAGTGTCTCTTTCTCAAGGGTTCCCCACATTCTCCTGACCTGGGAAAAGAGGAGGTAGCCGTAGTCGTCGCAGGGCAACATGTCGTCCACCAGCACCGTCGTCCACGTTCCGTCTTTACACAGCCGAACCTGGTAGGCCCCCTCCGGGCAGATGGTCCTGGTGATCATCACTCTCTCCACCAGCTCGGGCCGCTCGGCTAGCACCGCCAGCGCACTCAGGAACCTACGAACGCATTCAGCTTGATGAACAATTGGTGACGCAAAAATTGACGCTGATTGTAGTGATTGGTCAAGAAAGACAGGTACGCTGAGGGAGTGGGGGACGTACAAAAGCATTATGAAAAGAACAAAAAAGGGGGAAAAGAAAGACTGACGAGCTGCCATTAAGCTGTAAGTGTGGCATTAAAATATTCCGTTCCACAGCTCTACCTTGAGCAGTTCTGAAGCTTTTTGCATAATTTGCCCTCATTTAAAATCAATCACATTTGATGAGTCAAGCCTCTATGCCTCCTGGTTACCTCCCCATTACTGTTAATTCACCCCCCAGCAAGGGCTGAACTCCTAATTAGCTTGCAAGAGAAATTAGTTATTAAAAAGTCCAGATACATCTGAAAAATGCTAATTCTTCTACACAAGGGAGATACAACCGGGGACACAAAGATCCTACTTACAAGGAATGGATTTCAAAGTGGACATTACCGCAGACTGAAACGCCACTCAGTATTCATGAAACGGTAACAAAATGTCAAATTTTGTTAGACAAAAAAGCCAAACTATAATATTTGTCTTGCATGCCGTAGATTTAGCGCTGATTTTGCACACCAGCATTTAGTTTAATTGCATCTGTTTAAGCCTCTTCTTAGAGAGGCATTTGGATGGCAATAAAACTGGTCAAAAGAATCCAATAAAAATTCAATTAGCTGCATCAGATTACGACTAATGTCAGCCTTTGTTGCAACCGTACTCAAGGACAAAGGTGAATGGGACTTGTGGGTTTCCTCCGCTGTCAGGGGTGTGTGTGTGTGTGTGTGTAAAATGAGTGAGAAATGAAGCGAATGAGGAAGAATTTGGGTTACATCCTGTTGCGAGAGAGAAGATTTGCCTCTGGGGAGGGTTATTTTTGATAAGCTGTGTGCTGGTGATGATGTGGAAAGTTGTATTTGGATAACTTTGTGAGGAACTGCTCTTTGTTGTGTGTGTGTAGGAAGATGGAAAATGGCAGCACGCATCGAAGGACAAACAGAACAAGGACATGGAGATAGAGTGTGTGTCCAGACCCACACTGCTGTGAATAATTTTCCTGTCAGGTGTATCTGTACATCTGTCCAACTACTTCTTTTTCACCAAAACAATTTTTCAGTTTTGTGCTTTTATTCCCTTCACGTATCGTTTCACTGACCCTCTGTCACTGTCCTCATCTCTGTAACTTCAGGGAACAACATTCACTTCAAGCAGACTTAGTGAAAAACCACAGGGTGAGAGGTGTTAAATGCCGTCACTTTTCATTCCTCCAGCCTTAGACTGAGAAGAAACATTCTTTTTTTACTTTAGCGATGCTACTGTTGGTGGTTTGTCTCTGAACTGTTCAAAGAAAATGACAATGATGAATGCTCTGTGTTTGGTTCCAGCAGCTCACCAGCAGTTCCCAAGAAGCCCTTGGAGGATGTCGGAGGGCCTCGGCGTGCGGAAGACGGACCATTTGACACCTCGGTCTTTGAAGTTGCTGCAGTTGATCTCGTGGGGGCGCAGCCACTTTTTGATCCGCTGCTGGACGCTGTCGCCCTCGGGGAAGCCCACGGAACGAGGTCCCGGGGGGAAACTGTCATCCACAAAGTTCACAGAGTTCTAAACAAAAGGGGCGAGACAGAGACGGCTGAGGTTAGAGAGGAATGGTGAGACACAAGCAGACCTGTTCAGTTCTCAGAAGAGTCAGAAGATTAAAATCTAAGTGTTGCAAACAGCTACTGCAAGCGTGGAAAAGACTGAGCTTAAAGCTTATTTTATTGTTTCCATGTTAGCTCTTATAATTAAAAGCCCCTTCAATTCACTGCATGAGCCATGAATAATTGCCATTAAAGTAATAATGTAGGTCTTTTGAAGCTTGGTTCCATGAAAAGGTTATAAACAATTATGTTTTTACCTGTTGTCAATAATAGGGGTGTATATATATATATTTTGATGCATGGTGATGCAGACATAAATGATTCTAAATCCATTTAAAAATGTCAGAAATTTATTAATATTTAATGGTAATGATATCCTGCAAAAGGAGGAAATCTGAAATGCGTTGTGTGCAGAAATCAGACTGTTGACGGCGTGCACACAACTGAAACACGACATACAAGCAGCAGCTTCTGCATTAACTCCTGAGACCCAAGCTTTTGTTTGGTGTGCATTTTTGTTAATGCAGTGTCCTCGTAGGAGGACGCAGGGTCTCAGGAGGTTAAAAGCCAGCGTTTGGACGTGCTATGAAAAAAGAAAAGTACAAATTATATTCACAAGAGCGGCATTATATGCAAGTTGTGTACATGTTTTTACCCGAAGGTAGAGGAAAATCTACCGGTTTTCGACGCCATTTCTAACTGTAGTGATTTGCGAGGAAGTCTCCAGAGTGTATCAAAATGTTTGCAGCATGGGACGATGTGGGCAGAGGTGAGCAACAAAATAACGGCTTAGATTACATAAAAACAGCGTTATTTTTCTAAAACTGGCCGTGCGAAAAGCAGCCACGTGGCTCACAGGTAACTTAGTTGAAAACAATCAGAATTCAGTGAGACTGCACGAAGGTTTTGCCCGTTTTCTCGCAATTTTGAGCCGTCGACTGCTCTCCAACAGACTCAACCCAGTGAGATACTACCTTTCGATGCACCCTTCGGAGCCAAGACAAAACATGATCATCCTGTGTTGAAGATGGTAACAGCTATTTCCACACTCTGCACAGGGATCACAGTGGTGGTAACTCTGAAGAAAGCAGGGAAGATGGCTCAAACGTGATGCATGGGCATCCATCGACACATAATCTTATGTCACTGTACTCGGCACTTTGACTCCTTTTTTGTTCATTTAGTTCCCAAAACGTTCCTTGTTTGAATGACAACCATTTTATACTGCAGTGTAGTGCAAATTATTTTTGTTTCTTTTAGGTCTGAGAGATTGTATGGTCAGGATTTTGTTTGAAAGTTGATTATAGCTGCATTGATTGTTTTATGAACATGTCGCAAGCCTCTGATTTGAAATCAAGTCAAGTTGTGAGGTGCCTAATGATTCCCACCTTTAGACAGCTCTTTGAACAACCTCAGTTTGGAGCTAAATCAGATCTGATTGACCAGCTAATGGCTAGTCCGAGAGGGGCCAAGAAGACCAAAAGTAAATTGCTGCTGTCCTAAAAACAGTTAAAAAAAATTAAAAATTCACAGCGGCTCATGCAATTAGTAGTTGATAAACCTTTACATTGCCATCAATTTTGCATTAGTTATTTAGATAAAATTCTATGGTTATTTACAAGTGCAAAAACTGGCAGCACTTTTTCAGCTTGGGGCACTTCCAGCAAGAATATCATAATGTTTCTAACAGAATTACAGTGTAATGTGAAGTTGATGGCTAAATAAAGGTCTATAAAACAGTGTTCTCATGAAGTACTATGAAAGTTTTGAGGCTGGAGATGTTTTCGGACATCAATAATCCACCTTGTTCTTCCAACCCATTCAGATCTTTAGTTTGGTCCAAATTAAACTCAATTTTTCCCAAAGTGAAGTTCTTCAAGGAGCAATCCACAACAAGTAACAATTAACAATGTTAATTGCTCATAACCATTCCACAGAACCCCACTTCATCAGAACTATGCTCCTCATGTGGAGGAGGAATCATATTCGTTGTTAGTGCGGCGTCCTGCATGAACACAACAACAATACAAATGTAATCATTTTCTCAACAAGACAGAAAACATAGCAAATGTCCAAACCACTTGAAGTGCCTCAACGTTTTACATTTCCCAAAGAACACGGAGCATTTTGAATTACATATCCTGAAACGGTGAAATGTGTCTGCCCTGTACAAAGGAGCTAAATTACATAGATGCATTAACATATAGAGACATCCAACCTGAAACCCTATCTGCCCATCTGAAACACTCATGAGCAGACCTGGGAGGCACACCGAACCATATTATATTTCCTATATACAGTGTAGGGAGTGAGCTTGGCCAGTTGTGTTGCGAGGCACGACTGGTGGCTCAGAGTGAAGCGAATTGATTGGTAACCCTCCCCCACAATTCCATTCTGCAGCTTCGATGCAGCATCAGCTCCCTGACAGAATCACTTCAATGCTTCCTTTCCGCCCAAACCATCCCGGCGTCTCCACATGGCTTACAGAACCTGGAGCTCATTGGATTCTGATGAGGCTCGTGCACAGGCTTCGATTTCGAGGACACAAGTGGAAAGCAAATGCAAAGATTGAAATTAAAATTAAAGAAACAAAAATTATATACTCTAGAAATGATTAGGAGAGCAAAGGAATGGGAAACATGATATGTCAAACGTGGAGGAGAAATAAAAGCTTTACCTCGTACAATTGGATAAAACTTTAATTATGTTTCCCTGTTAATGCTAAGTTGTGACAATCTGAGTTGCATCAGCATGAACTGGCTGTCCTCAGTGGGTAAACCCAGCCGGGCTGCCTCTGATTCAAACTCTGGGTACATGCCAGCATGTAAATTCATGACTGCAATCAGCCAATTCATTGCTGAGTTAGGGGAACCTGCTGCTTTCCTTTTATCTCCCAGACTACACCGAGCTGGCAACCAGACAAGTTTTTTTTATTTTACAAAGACAGTGAACGTGTAGCAGGATAGCTACATGGTCTACATGATCTCTTAAAATGCGGCAACGAGGAGCTACAGCGCCGGATTTCACAGACGCACGCGAAACAAAACCATTCAAGAACAGCCCGGCGCGCACAGAGCCATCACAGACAGCGGAAAAGCTGTCACTGCAGGCAGTCAGAACTTCCGATCCGAAACGCAAACCAAAATCTCAAATCAAAGAAACGCGCAGCATGAAGGAAACTGGAAAAAAAAAAAAAAAAAAACTAACATTTTTTCCGTTGCCCTCTAAGAATAAAACATGGAAAGAGTGCACCTGAAGCCCAAAGCTGTTAGCAGTTTGAATGTTTCACAGCAAATGAGCAGGAACTTTAAAAGGGCCACCGTCGAGAATGCACCTTCCAATCTAAAAAAACACAAACACAAACAACAACAACAATCAAGAACACTTAGAAGGAAACAAAAACAAGAGAGACATATGGCTTTCAGGCTAAAACACATTACCCCTTACAACATAACACCAGCTCCACTGCTGGGCTTTATTGTTTAATGCTATGTGGACAAACCATTACATGAGCCGATACTTGTATTTCAGAATCAACACCACTACAATCTGCTTAATCCAATAAGTCGAACAAAAGACAATCATCTGGTGCGAAACAACCGCTGTATACCTGTTGGCCCACCCCACATGTCTTGAATAAAAAAGGGCAAACAAAAAGCTCTTATCTGTATTAAATTTCCTCCACTGATGTTGTGGTGCTTGTTTAGTGTCGGCCCCCCCTCACGCAGAAGGTTTAGAAAGACAAACACCTCTCGCTTACCAATTTGCCCCCCTTTATTGGTTTGATTCCTAAAACAGAGACGCACCAGTTGATGTTTTTAGTGATTAAATTCACTACAGGAGGGGAGCGGATCACTTCCTCTCCTCCTCTCTTGCTCTGCTGCTAAAAATAAGCTTGCCCTGTCTTCACCTTTATACATACACGGCAAGCAAAGACACACACAGCAGAATTGACTGCAGTTGTGTGGACAGGGTATAATAGGGGTGGGAGGTGGCAAGAGGATAATATATTTAAAAGCATTAGCAGAAAGGAGGGGAAAAAAATATAAGAGTAAGCACAGACAGATGTGATGAAAGAAGGAGAGGAAAAAGAAGAGCACAGAGGAGCAGAGCCACATAGAGATAGGACTAGAAGGAAATGGGAAAGATGAGAGAGAAAAAGTGTCATTTTAATAACAATCTTAAATTAGGAAGAGAGGGGTAAGAGTGGGAATGAGGGATCTCAGATATCCTTCCTCCCTACTGAGTCAACTTCCCTCCCACGCTTGCAGAAATGTGCCCCGTGACTTTCAAAGAAGGCATTAATAATGCATTCTAAAGCTCACTTCACGCTATTGTAAACATGAGATGATTGGTGCAATGCCGGTGTAGTAAAAAAAAAAAAAAAAGGGGGGGGGGGGGCACCCGCTCAGACACTCAAATAAATTCAGCAAATATCGGGCTGCTACATCAATCTAAAACTGCTCTGCACTCGGCAGGTTGAGTCAGATTTGTCTTATTAGTCTCAGTGTAAAGCGGTCTTAACAAATGGGTTTAAAACGAAGCCTACTGACAGTTCGGAGTACATATCCATGACAACATAATAAAGGCTTATCAAAGGTTCAGCTCTGCAGAGATGACTTAAGCTTGAAGCAGTTTGATACAAAGAAGCACCATAAAGGCTGTCACATCTTAACTATAGTTGCTAGGGAGGACGCCTCTATGTTTCTGAACAGCTGGGACTCTGAATCACACCAATCAGATGCCACAAGCGAAACAAAAGACCTCAAAATGGTTTTGATCTCTGATCACTAAAAGCAGATGCAGAAAACAGGCAGAAAACATTCAATGGCAACAAATTACAATCAACAGGATTTTACCTTCACTGAAAAACCTTTATGGTTAATTCTTTGACATGTATACATCTCATTCAAATGTGTTATTTCGGCACGTATACTAAAATGATCTGAGCGTTTTTATTAAAACAGGCAACTAAAGCAATGCAATTCCCTTTAAAGGGAAATTACATTCAAATGAAAAAGCTTTTATCTCTGAACAGCAGGCCTGCTTTGTGCTGCAACAAGAATCAAAAGGGATCATACAAGAGGTACAATCTTAAAAAAACCCCAAATATTTAAGAAATATTGGAAGCAAATTAATTTGGACTGAGAGCATCTCTGAATGTAAAAAAATTAGACACTCGGGAATTGGTGTGCAGCTCGTTTAGTTTTCACTTGCTGGTAGTTTAAAAAGGAAGCTAATGAAGGGAGTGCAAACAGAGGAAATAAAACCTAACATTTCTCTGAAATAAAACAAAAAGTAAAATTAGAGAAAGGAAATTGTGCACAAAAAGGCAGTGTGACAATAATTATATCAAAGTATATCACTATATGTGTAGTATGCATGAACCCTTTGCTAGTTAAGTTTTTGCATTTGCCTCCTTTAATATGCTTCATTTGTAATGCATCACATCACACTTAATTTATTCTAAGAAAGCCTTCCCAAGAACCAGAGCTGTTAAACATTTCTAATTGGTTAAAGTATTCATTGCATTTTATTTCCATTTTTCTATCCCAGTCATCTTAGGTTTAATTTCAGCCGCAGCTAATAAAATCTATTAATTAAAAGTTGAACCAAAGAAATAGTTGTTGTTTGTAAACATTTCAACTCAATCACCAGTGCAGCTTTCAAACGGATGCAAAAAAAACGGAGAGAAATTAGACCAATAACACATTCATCTTTGATTATTTTATGGTTGTTATGCAGCAATGTTCCAAGGCACAGACGCAAACACCCCAGTTCTTGTCGAAATGTGTAACATTAACAGATTTTCAGTTAATGCAGCTGAAGTGCACTTTCTGCTTTTATTGCTCTTAAGCTGATGTTTGACCCAGCACAGCAGCTCTAACACTCCAGCAGTGTTGAGGAGGCATGACACAAATTCACAGACTTAATTTGTCGAGTCTAGAGTATACCTTAGACCTCGGTGGAAATGCAATAGACTTATGGCCTGGGGCTCCTTAAAAACCCCCCAAAGCCATTTCAGTTTGGTGTGCTGCAGGATTCCACCTGAGACAGCCTGAAGGCTTTAAAAAGTCACCTAAAACAGCCAGTGACCAAGCCATTGTAGAAGTTCTCTGCTAGAACTTAAGTTTCTCTTACCTCTCTGCAGAAGCTAACAATGTTCTCCCAGAGCTCCTTGGCTTCACCCTCATCGTTTCGTCGCCGGGCCTCCACGTGCATGCTCTCCCTCCTTTTTAGGGGCTTAACCACCTTGCGAAGGGTGAGGTACTGCTGGGGTGTGTGGCATGCTGCACAGTTCTTGGCCTTGATGTCGTTGAGAAGCGTACATGCCGGGCAGCTCCACTGTCCTACCTTCTCCTGAAAGCTAGGCGAGGCGGAGGATGAAGAGGAAACGGAGGACGCAACAGCGGACGAAGAAGGAGGAAAGCCCCGGGCCTGTTTCCGTGTTTTGTGACCTGAGGAGGAAGGTGTGCAAGAGCACGATGCAGTGCTAGACCCTGTTGGGAGCCCACAGTGTGTGCAGCAGCGGGCCAATGGGGGCTGCTGCTCCTGAAAGCCGTGCAGTTTGGAAGAACCACAAGCTGAGCACTTGTGTGCGCCTGTAGGGTTGCGCAGGGTGCACTTGGAGCAGGCCCAGGTGCTGAAGTCCGGACTAGAGGGGCTGGCTGGAGTAAATCGTACCGTTTCACAGCCTACCAGGTCAATGAGGTCGGCACCAGCCTGTGATGATCTGCAGGCCTCACACTTCGATGAGCCGTTAGGGTTGGGCAAGGAGCAACTTGGGCACTTCCAGGTGGGCACAGCAGAGGAAGCAAGGTGCGGAGTCACAGGGTGGTGCGGCGTGTCTTCTTCTTCTAAAATGCTGAGGCGCTTGCTGGGGTACAAAGGTTCCTGGGGTTGTGCGTGCTTAGGCTTGGCTGGTCGCTGCGGGCCTGGCTGAGGTGGCACAATGGCTGTTGATGGGGAGGTGGGGCTGGGAGTGTTGGTTCCAGGGTTTTGAGGACGCCCCGGAGGGGGTACCTCTCGTCTACTGCGGGGCACAGGATTATTTTGGAGGGAAGGGAAAGAAGCAAAAGGTGAAGAGAGGGCCTGTGAAGACACATTGGGAGATTCTTGAGGATCACATGGAGGGGTTGTGGTCGAGTCATCTGTTAGATCGATGAGTAGTGGTGCCGATCCAGCTGTGGGAACAGGAAACCCCAGGACAGGCGTACGTACCTCAGGCACCACGAGTGCCTCTGGGGGGATTTTAGGTAAAGACAGTTTTCTGGGTCCACCACAGGCCGAGCATGACATTGCTACAGGTGTGTTGTGAAGTGTGCACCGTGAGCAAGCCCAACCTGAGTTCTGCCCCTCTGGTCCAGCAACCTCTCCATTGCTCTCAGATCGTCTTAACACTTCCTCTTTAGCTGGAAGCTGTCCGTTGGGCTCAAGCACAACCGTAGGGATAGTGGTAGGTGTTAGAGGTTCGTTCGCAGCAGGTGGGAGGCCATTGACAGTCACGGCTATGGTGGTGGTCGGGGAAGTGTTGGTGCCAGAGGATGAACCAAAACCACAGACAGAGCAGGCTCCAGATCCCTGGGGGTTGTTGAGCGTACAGCGTGGACAGGCCCAGCGATGTTCCTCGGTGCTGCTCAGCCGCAGGATCTGGTTGAGATCGGGTTTCTGGCGCGGTGCCTCGCAGATGGAGCAGCGAGGTGCCGCACCTGTGTTTAAGAAGGTGCAGCGTCCACATGACCACTCGCTGCCTCGCACTGCTGCTGCCATGGAGCCAGGAGAGTGAGAGTGGCTGGAAAACAGAAAACAATGAGTCAGGACAACTTCGGTGAATAAATCCATCAGTTAAAGCTTTCCTTTTTGCCGTATAGCAGGAGGCGCTTGGCAAGAATAAATACATATTAAGTGCCCGACTGTACAGGTTCTTAAGATATAGTATTTTGGTTATATTCAGAGCAATGTTTTAACAAAGTGTCAATTGAGAGAAAAAGAGAGAAGTATGGCGGAAAGTCAGAGTAAAAACATGCTTCCAGAAAATAAGGGTGATCATCTTCAGGAACAGGATGGCAAAAACATTTCCAAAATTGCAAAACGACCTGAGATAATATTAGAAAAGCAAAATGGAGTGCGAGAGGGAAAGATTAGCCTGTTCAGAAAAAAATAAAATCTCCCTCCTGGGGGGACTGAGGGCAGTAAATCCGTACACAATGACCACCTGATTAAAGCCAGGAAGACAGCATACAGAGGAGGAGCCAGAGGGGTGGAGAGGAGGGAAGGCTGCTTGCCTCAGAATATTAGGCCAGCAATGCCTGAGTCACCCTGACTGACACTTATTAGAATGAGAGGAACACACAAGATCTCTTCCACTTAATATTAGCACCTCTCTTCCTGCTTGGTGAATGTTAATGCAGTGTAGATGGGATCAACTTCGGGTCATGTCAATCCAGTGCTCAAATGGATTTCAAATGGATGAGTGTATTAAAGCGGGCAGCACTTTATGACTGGTATACTTTTAAGAGAAATCATTCATGCATCCGGAGGAAAAGCTATTAAAATCCAGCTATCATAAATACATTTAACAATACTCAACTGCTGTATACAACACAGTGAAAAAACACATCTTTCTAGTCAGGCTGCTCTGTTGATTTCTGCTTCCTATAATTTTAAACTTAAAGCAATCTCTCATTGTGGAAAGACTTGTTTGTGCAAATCATTCTGTGGGCCTGCAGGTCAGTCAATCTGACTTTATCGACAGTGAGTATATTAAGGCCTTTAGAGGGAGTGCAGCACAGCTGGATACTTCCAGCTCTGCAGGAGGGGGGCTTAAAAAAATACACAGCCCCAAGGGGACAGACAGGGTTACCATCTGAAAAAGTCCATAAATGTCACTGTCACTCGGGCTGTTCATGTGTGAACAACAACAAAAAGAAGGTAATGTGGGAATTTAGCGAAAGTGGAGCATGAGGTGCTAAGAGCTGGGATACTGTGGTGCTTCTCACATCGATCCCAGAGGGAAAGATGCAGCCCACAAACTGACAGGAGCTTGGGGTTCTGCTCAAGTTTATTTATGTTTTGTTGGATTTTGGTCAGATTGAAGGCTGCTTTGGGAAACACCTTCATGAGAAAGCACCGGTTTTGTGGCTATATGTAAAATGTATGCGCCATGTACAACCCCCAGCCAAAGAAGCTGGGACACTGTGTAAAATGTAAATAAAAAGGTGAAACATTTTCAGAATAATATTAATCAGAAAATTGGGAAGACTGAATATCTACAGTTCATAACATCAAAAGATTTCAAGAATCCGAAGAAATCTCTGTGCTGAAAAGACAAGGCTGAAAGTCAAATATTGGATGCCCGTGATCTCTGAGCCCTCGGGCAGTGCTGCATTAAAAACAGGTCTGATTCTGGTTTGGACATCACTGCATGGGCTCAGGAACACTTCCACAAATCTCTGTCTATAACAACAGCGCCATCCAGAAATGCTGTTAAAGCTCTAGCACGCAAAGAATAAACCATGCTTGTGTGTGAACGCCATCTAGACACTCAGCCGGTGTCATCACCAAGGTTTTAGAACATGTGCTTCTATCCAGCAACAAATCCGTCAAAGATTCAGGATTGTTGGACATCTATACTACATCAGACAAGAATGGAACAAAAACAAATCTCCAGCAGCTGCTCACCTCAGTTCCTAGATGTTTAGAAGAGGATGCTTCACAGGGGGAAACATGGCCCTCTACCTTGTTTGCTTAGATGTGATGCTATTATAAAATTCAACATTAACTTTATTGTTTTTCCCCATCCATAAATATACAATTTCTTAGTTTAAACATATGGGTTTATGAGATTTGTAAATCATCACAATTTGTTTTTATTTACATTCTACTAAATGTCCCAACTTTTTCACAATTGGGGTTGTAGAACCCACCTTGCTTTATTTAAAATATATTGAAAACTTCGTTTTTAGGCCAGCACGGTGTCCTAGAACTGTCATCTCACAGCAGGGAGGTCTTCGGTTCAAATCTTTGTGCAGACTGTGTGCAGTTTGCATGTTCTTCCTGTGCCTGCATCTTATTTTAGCAGGTACTCCGGGTTTCCTTCCACAACAACAACAAAATAAATGGTATTCGATATTCTGAACTGAATGAAATGAATATTAGCTTGCATGATTTGTGTTTTCTATGGGCAGGCAATGAGGTGTACCCCACCTGACACCCCTTCAACCCTGAACTGTGTGTTTTCATATTAGTGCACACACAAAAAAAAACCTGCATTCTCACCAGTCTTACAAGATTTAATTACCGCTGAAAAAAAGCCTTTTTTGGATAGACAGGATAAATCTTTCTCCTCTCAAATGCACTGCCGTGTGTGCTGGCCAGCAAACTGCCCTTAGTTCAACTCCATTAAACCCTTTCAAATCAGGCAAATCTTCAGAACCCAGGGGAACCTCTTACAGATAACGTCTTGCTGCCAGCACACTGTGGCTTTTCTCTCATCAAGTCTCCTCCCTAAAGTAAAGAGAAAAATGACAGCAGGGAGAGACGCAAATGTGTCACTGTGGTGGCTCAAGGGCTTGTGCATCTGTGTATAAAGGTATGCAGCCCCCACCTCAATAAATGCAGCATAGAAAAAATACCAAAGTAGATTTTTCATTGCTTAATGTCAGACACCATTAGCGCTGCATTCACTCTTCAACTAAAGTATATAAAGCAGGGCTCTCTTAAAAAGAGGAAGAGTTTCCAATGACAGCGAGTAAAACAAGCAATAATTAAATTTTATGAAGAAAATTAATTATTGCTTTGTTTTCTGTTCTCCTTTATATCACAGCACTAAAACAAATAATCACAGTAGCTATGAAACTTTCTCTTAGCCCATTAAATTAGGCCATTTTTAAAGCAGCTGAACACACTGTTTGTTTTGAGTCTACAGCACATTTTGTGCAGCCTTAGGTTGAATAAAGTGGCAGCCTCATGCTGACTTGATGGCAAATGTTCACACTGTGTTTTGGCTCTCTGAAGGCCTACCTATCTGAGGTTCGCAAACAGCTACGACACCACCAACAACAACAGCAAGTGTCATCACCTCATGTTTGATGACAGCTTCTACCCTGTGGCCATTTTCAGAACTGTCAGTCCACTTTCATCTCAGACGAGGGAGCAAAGTCACGGTGTCATGCATCCTCATGGAGGCAAATGATCTTGTTGTGTGCAGATGTCAGAGCTTTTAATTACAGTAATCAGACCTAAATTATTTTTCATACCTAGATAAATCATCATTTATTCTCATGAGCATCTCGAGAGGAAAGTAACACATTTAGCACGAGGATGAATTCGGAAACCATTATGAGGGCACAGACACACACTTTTGTATGTAAAGTACTGTACATGCCCGCAGCAGAAGATGAACCATTACAGCTTGTGATCCCTGACCCTACTTAAAAAGGACATTTTCCATGTTCGTGGTCCGCTCGCTCACAAGAGTCTGTAAAAATACACATATTCACATAGACACATGCATGCATACACCTTTTGTCCTTGGCTTTGTGCTAAGTGGAGATGCTCTAAAAGTGCTCACTTCAGCTCATCAGTTCCAGAGTGTTGCAGGGCCGGGCACGTAGCCAGTGGCTTAGTGAAGAGAGAGACAGTCAAGGCAAAGCTCACCTCTAGAAACCCAATCTTCTTTCACTCAAGTCCTCAATGCGAGCGGCCGCCCATTCAGTTTCTGCTCCTAGTCTAAATTCACTTAAGTAGGAGCATCATTGACACCTGGCAAATCACTCAAAAGCTTTAGAGTGCGAGACAACTTGAATTTCAGCAGATCATTCCAAAAATGTTTATGTTAAACTCTCATTAAAGTGAGTAAATTTATAAAATAAAATAAAAAAAAGAAATAGATTGGACAGTCTTGGATAAAAATATATATGAGAAAATGACACAGATGAGAAGAATACAAAGTGAACACAAGCCTGGAAACAGAATATGTCAGTAAAGCTTTAAGAAATGCTACAAAAACTGATATTAGTCACGTATGGTTGGCTGCTTGGATTTAATCCACATATCAAACTCTGTCTGGAGATCAAGTGAGCCGAATGTAGCCAGTTTCTTCATGCTTCACTGTGAGACATTTGGCCTTTGTGTGACAGTCATTAGCACTGTCGTTCCAAGGTTGGCTCTGAGCCCGGAGCCTGAGGAAAGAAAGTGTCTTACCTTTCCCAGAAGGGGAAGAGGGGAATTCTCACAACTAAATTGGCTATACGACTTAGAAAATACTGTAATCTTATTGTCAAATGATAGCTCATTAGATGGTAGGTACTGTACAGACATAATTAAGCTAAAACAAACAAAACGTGACATAACTGTCACACTTAATTATTTTTTGATAATTCAAAGTGTTTCGCTGATTAAGAATGTATCCTGACTTTAAAGAAGACAGATTTTGTTTGTTGTACAATGGTAGAAACAAGCCAGAATCCTTAGGCTGAAACACGCAGTTTGTGACCCATTAGACTGCAAACTGATAACAAATCAAATTCATTTGAGACTTTCTTAACACGAGTACACAGATGCTACTTGTCTCTGTGAAAAAGACACCGAGTCAGCTCTTTGGTATGAAAAAAATAACTTGCCAGATAAAACAGACACCAACTGTGACTTGGTGTTTGTACAGATAATACTTGGAACACTCGCTCTAAAAGCAACACTCAGAGCATAGCATGAGAAATTACAAACAGCTAAACCACAAAGGAAAAAGGTGAACATAATAAGTGTAATTGCGACTTTTCTGTTGTTACTTAAAAAAATAACTTGAAAGTTAAGACCTAATATTTAGTAGGTCCTTCTTCTGGGGCCAAAATAGCTCGGACCCGCTGAGGAACGAACTCAAATGGACCTCTGATGGTCTCCTGTGGTATCTGGCACCAAGCAGTCAATAGCAGATCCTTTTAAGAACCTAAAGTTGCAAGGTGGGGCCCTTCGTGGATCAGAACTGTTTGTCTAGCAAATCCCACAGAGGCTCAATTGGACTGGAGAATTTGGAAGGCAAGTCAACACCTGAAAACTGTTACTTGAACGTTTCTGAAACTACTGCATTGTGGCAAGGAGCATTAACCTGCTACAGGAGTCAACGTGAATCAGAAAATGCTATTTTTGTGATGGTGTGCACGAGTCAAAGTAAAATCCAAAAGAGTCCTAGGTACAAATGTTTCCAAGCAGAACACTGCACAAACATCACAGTGCCCCTGCTAATTGTTTTCCCCATGTAAGTGTCACATACAAACCTGACAAGTGCTATAAAACAATGTTAAATATCAGACCAACCCATCTTCCTTTGGTTTGTAGTCGGGCTTTGATGCCCATTGAAGAGTCTTTCAGCAGCACTGGCACCCAGGCTGTTTCTACTTCATTTATCAGTGGTCATAATGTTATGTTATTTATCACATATTTATCATAAAAATATTTTTCGAATAACTGATCATAAATTTGTTATATCAAACCCATGAAAAACTCAACATCCTCCAAGGCCTTTGTCATTTAATATTTTGGGGGGATTTAAGGGAGAGTTTTTGAGGATGCTGAGACGTGATCAGTTAGCCTGTTTAAGTAAAATATGTTCTAATGCTTGATGTTTTAGCAGATGAATGTTTGTACATTCAGTCACAAGCTAACATATGGTTTGGACCTAAATCTCTAGGTAATATCAGGCTTTCAGTAATCTCTTTGAACTGTTCTTCAAAACAACATCCATATTTAATGGAAGAAAAAACGAAAGCTTTGGTTTATTTGGGGGGGTTTCTGAAGACGGACATGAAATTACTAACTCAGAAATATGCACACACTTATGTGTATACAACTACACTATATTGCCAGAGGTATTCGCCCTTCTCCCTTCACACATGTGAACCTGAGTGACATTGTTAATCTATATGGTTTAATAAAATGTTGTCCCACCCTTTCCAGCTCTAACAGCTTCAGCTCTTCTAGGAAGGCTTTCCACAAGGTTTAGGAGTGTTTATGGGAATTTTTGACCAATCTTCCAGAAGCTCATCTGTGAGGTCAGACACTGATGTTGGACAGAAGGCCTGGCTCTCAGTCTTTGCTCCAATTCATCCTAAAGGCGTTCTATTGGGTTAGGGTCAAGACTGAAGCATTAAGAGTTCCTTTCATTGGAATTAAGCGGCTGAGCCCAACTCCTGAAAAAGAACCCCACACCATAATCCTCCCTCCACCGAACTTCACACTTGGCACAATACAGTCAGACAAGTACCGTTCTCCGGGCAACCACCAAACCCAGACTCTACCTTTGTTTGTAGAAACAGTCTGCGTGCCTAGGTGCTTGATTTTATACACCTGAATTCAATGGTTTGGATGGGTAAGTGAATACTTGGCAATTTGGCAATATAATGTATTTCAGAACTGAACAGTCTTAATTTCTTGATTGTGCACATCTAGTAGCTTATTTGTTTCACTGTAAAAAGTGTTTGCACTCTGAGAAAAGACTTAAATAAAGATGCACCAAATATGAGGCTGGTCAACCAAATTGACCATTTTTACCTACTGTTGTGTCACAAGCAGATGAAAGCCATTAAGAATCAAGTTTTATATGAACTAATGTGTTGCATCAAATACATGTATGACTTAAAACTAACACTTTCATGCTCCAGCTACGCAAATAGTATTTAATCTTAGTCCTTAAGGTTGCAGTCCTGCATGTTTTAGATGTTTCTCTGCTTCAACACACCTAATTTGAATGGAAAGGCGATTAACAGGTTTCGGCAGAACATGCTATGAGATAATTCAATCCCTGAATCAGGTGTGTTGGAGTAGGGAAAAAACTAAAACGTGCAGGATAGTGGCCCTCGAGGACTAGGATTGAAGAAAACTCACCTAAGCCTTCAACTGAACAGACAAAAATAAAAACACAAGAGTAAATTAAATGGACCTTTTTTTTCCCCTCAGATGTTTGGCTAGAAGAATGTTTGTGGGAGTAAAGGTCAGCAATTTAATCACCTACATACTTATTGGTAATCATGAAGGTATTAACTTCATAATCTGGGGCTATTTCCCTGCCAGTGGAACTGGCAGATCTAACAAACCAGATAGAGTAAAAAGGGAGCACTACCTCAGAAATAATTACATTCACAACCTGAAACTAAAAGCAAAACAGTTGAAACTCTGACACATGTTACCGCAAGACAGTGAGCCAAAAACAAACAGAGCAAACTGGTTTTAAAACGGTATTTTAAAATATACAGACTATGTGTTTAAAATTCAGGTAACTGACAGAAATCAAAGTCTAACAAACTTAGCAGAACTCCAGAAAAGAGTACTTCAATATTTGACTAGAACTCAGCCAAAAGCCACTAAGGTACAATAAAGTACATCAGGTGTTGATTTCAGAAACTACACAGCAATTTAAAACTGTGGTGCTAAAATATTCTTTTACTAACAAAGATTATTCTGTTCCCCAAATAAAACAGCTTAAAAAAATCTTTAAAACCCAACAATGTTTTTGTATTGATTTCCATGATGTGTGGTTGTAAACTTTGGACTATAACGGCCTGTGAGGGTTTTGTGACACGCTTGGATTAATAAAATGTGCTAAAACGTAACCAGTTTTGCAACACTGGTAAAGAGAGATTGCTAAGCATCCATGAGAATCAGACTGAATGAGTCTAGTTTAATAAATTCAACTCACTTATCATGTAAGCCTCCAGATAGCTGTATTTTTGTAACAGTGAAAAGAATGCTGTGGGTGGTGAATAACACCTGTGTGAACTACAGAAGTCGTCATGCTTTCTGTTTTACATTTCTTTCATGCAAATATAAGTGTGAGGCCGAAGGTTACCAGCTGAAGGGTCGATTAAAAAAGACAAAAACAAAAGAGCGAGCCAATATTTTCTTATATGAAATCACGCAAGCTTAAATGCTCAAACATACTGCTGCATCTGAACACAGTGACAGGTCTGAGATAAACGCTTTTACATCTTAATCACACTGTAGAAAACAAAAACACTGAGAATCAATTTTAGCTCTTTAGCAATGAAAGCAGACCGTCTGCAAAAGTCTTACTGGCAAAAAACTTATTCCACTTCATCGAGGATAACCTTTTCATTTAATAATTTACTCCCACCAAACATTTATTCCCTCTCTTTGGGAAAAGCTGTTAAGTCGAGGGTCAGGGAATTGAGTTTGAACTTTAAAAGCCTCTTTCCATCCTCCAGATAATAAGTTGTGGCCTGATATGAGTCATTAATCAGCCCTGGCAGGTCCCGAATTGTTCAAACGAAAGCAGTGGAGCCGCGCCACTAACTGCTACTTATCTGAAGGGAGTGTCTCAAGCCAAGACTTAAGCAGAGATAAAGAGTCTCTACACTGACACCGTGAAACTTGGTGACGTGATACAAGGGATCGATGACAGCGACGCCTCAGTCACAAGGGACAGCACGAAGATAACTGGAGAAGCTTTTTATAAAATGATGAGAAAGAATTTCGTGGAGTTGGGGAAAAAAAAAAAAAAAAAGGGAGATCAACCATACAAGAGGTCTTTTGAAAAAGGACCCTGAGGCAAAGACATTAGTCTGATACCCATAGTTAATGCTATACACTAAGGCAAGTTTAGAAATCTGAACAAATATTATTCTGGTACAAAAATGAAGCATTATAAAAAAGACGTGATGTTGTAGAAATGCCCAGATTATTAACCATAAAAGAGACATATATAAATATTTAGTGCGTATACTGCGCACTACATAGTTTGACTTGTAATTGCATAAAGTTAAAGATAATTTATTGCAGCCTTTTTGTGTTTAGGTTAAGCCTTTATAGGATGATTAAGCAAATTTTAATCAAGGTCTTACACCCAAGAACCATGACTATCAGCGATTTAGGAGATACAAAAGAGCCAAATGCTGGTAAGAAAAAAGGGAGACGGGGCAAAACATAGCAGCTTTTGACCTCTGCCTGTGGCCTTCGTGAATATTTCACAACCGGTGCTCATTTTTGAATGCCGAATCTGTCGGCAGTGGAGACAGCTTTCGACATTTGAATCTTTAAAGAGAGGAAACCGTCTGACTGGGTTTCAGCTGACATCGGTAGTAAAAAAGCAAAGCAAGTGCACGACAGAAGTCCCAGAATCAGGGAAGAAGAAGAAGAAGAAGGGGAAGAGATGACACAGGCACAGCTTTGCCTCTGCCGTAATGACCTAAAGTTCCAGTCGGCACTCGAAGCTGGAGGGGCGGAGAACTGCTGACACAGTGCTGCTATCAGCCAGAAGGATGCCTTTAAACAAAAAAAACAGCTGAAAAGAAAGTTTCACTTCCTGTTACGACACAAACATAACCCTACAAAGCAGATTTGTCCAAAAAAAAAAAAGGCAAATTCCAAACATTTTTGGAATCTTATGAATTTCACCAGAGGTGCTACTTGTGTGCACAATTTTCCTTCCAAGGCCAGGTTAACATGTGCGGTCTTATCTGGGGCCTGATAGAATTAGGTTACTGAGCATATGCTACAGATTTCTATGGCAACAAGAATGGGGAAATCTGGAATCATGTCAGTTGCGGCACCAACAGGCTATTTTTTGCGCTGCACGACGGCTCTGTTTTCCAAAGAAAGCCACGCTGTGAGACAATGCCCGCATGCCAAATCTATTTATGATGTCCTGACGTGGCCCCCAGTCTTCATCAGACAGGCAACTGCGAGGGAGGACAAGTTGAAATAATTCAAACATAAACACGACCAGTGACCGTGCTTGTTGAGCCCGGGCGGACCCTTTTTAATCCAATTAAAAAGGAGGAGAGCCAGTGGAATGGAGCTGCGATAAATGCCACCATCCATCACGCTGGGACAGTAAAGACAGAAGGATTGACTCTGGAGAGCAAGCAAAAATCAGACTTTAAGGCCTCAAGAACCCCAAGGCACTCGAGTACTTCACTTCAAAAACACTAGCAGTGTGTTGGTGAAATAAACCAAAGTCCTGTAGCATTGTTCACTCAACAGCATGTTGAACTGCACTGTGGTGCTTTTAATTAAAACAGAGCCGAGACCAGAACGCCAAAGTTAGGGCACGCTGCAGCTCACACAACAGCAGCTCGGCGTCTACAACATGAACACGAGTAAACTTTCACAGCTCAAACTCAGGCCAGGATGCACAAACATGTCCCCGAGTAAAGAATAAAAAAAAGATCACAAAGACACGAGTGTCTATACAGTCCTCAAAGTCTCAAAGTTAAACAAAGACAACGGGGAAAAAAAATGTTTTATGGAACAATTTATAGGAGAGAAAAACTAGATGAGAACAGCTGAAAATATGCTGGGCTGATGGTGTTCGTTTGTTTCCATATTTCATGCCCTGTCACAGCTCAGCAAAGCTTGCCTAACGTTTTTAGCCTCACACAGCCGTATGTGTACATGTGCATGAGATGGGTGGTTATTGTGTGTGTAAGAAAGGATAAGTGGGGGGGGGGAGGATGAGGAAACATGATTCAAGTGCTACAGCATAGTCTTCCTAAAACATCTGATGCAGTGTGTTATGTCCAAGCGGCTGCCTCTCCGTGCTTTAAAGCCACAGCCAGAATGGAGTGTAATAAATATAAATGTGTTTATGTACCAAGATGACTCAGGATGTAGCCTGGTGATGGAGCCATATGCTCGGAGTTACACACATTCACAAACTGAGCTGTGTTTAAAGGTGAAATGACATAAAATATAAAAACAATGAGGGTTTTTTTTTTTTAGTTAAACGCTATCATAAAACACTCTAGTGGTCCATTTCTCTGATTTAAAGCTTTAATGACTTGTTTTTAGAGTTGTTGTGTCAAAATCCCTAAGCGGGGTGACTGCGAGGGCGGTGTTAGCTCCTTGGTTGGTGTCGCAGAAGCTGTGGCAGGCCGCTGTAGGACACTGACGAGGTTCCTGTTGCTGAGTTTATCAGGGAAAATGGAAGCAGAAGAAGATGCAAGTTTTCTTAACAAGACAACCAGCATGAAAACACGTTTTTTTTTTTTTTTGGTCTGGAGTGATGCTGTTGGGAACTCGAGCCCCACATTTCACAAGGGGAACCCCCCAAGCTTTACAATGATGTCACACAGCCTGCGAGGAGTTTCCCCATGCGGACATGTAAAGGCAGCGGGTGGAGGTCGGTTCTATCGAAGGTTTGCGTTTCAGGTGGTCCTCCTCAAAACGTTAACTCCACAGTCAGCCACCAGACTTTGGGTTGTAATTTTCACAAGGAGCTAAAGTAACTACATCCAGAAAACCTTCTTGTCCTTTGGGAAGCTGAAGAAGGACACAGCTGTTGGGAGTTTTGGGTCTGTTTACACAATTAATTGCAACGCACTCAACCATTTCACCCCCACACTATCCGCATTTGCTCTTTACTGCCTTGTTCTCATTCCCGTGTTTGACACTCCATATGTCACGCTTCTGAGTGATCACAGAAACTCAATCTTTTATTATTATTATTTTAAATTAGTGTCATTTTTTTTTAAAAATGTGAGCCTCTGAAAACAAGCACCTTTTTACGACTTTCGTTTGATTTATGTTAGCTTCGAAACACTTTTCATTTCACCTTTAAACACGGAGCTAAATAAAACAAGGCCTGTCGATAGGTTCACAAAAAAAAAAAAAAGAAAGAAGACTCTTGAATAGGCAGCAGAAGCCAAGACAGCCCGAACTATTAAATGAAGAGCAACGGCAAGGAGGGCAACGACAGCAAGTTGGCAGGAATCAAGAAAGATGAAAGCCCGACGGGAGGCCGAGGCTGAATAAATAATGACATCCATTGTGGGGAAATGTGATCGGGCTCTCTGAAAATCAATAACTAACAACCAGACCATGATGCCCTGAGTGACTCAGCAACAACTTCAATACACTTCAGGCGGTCGATATCAACTGCCTGTTCTCGTTCTGGGAGACATGACCCCCCCCACTGCCACAAAAAGAAAAACAATTGACGTGCAGGCAGGAAACGCTTCTAAACAAATCTCTAAGAGGGTGGTCGGGACGATGGTATGTTGGAGGGAAGTCGGTCGACTGTGATTCAGAACGATGGATTATCTCTGCATTAGATTTCTTGTTGACACGCTCAAACTTATAAAAGGCAGTGAAATTTCACACTGACTCAGAAGCTCGGTCAATATGAACGCTACGAGTCTCCCCCAAATAATCTGTTCTGACAAATAACAGTGACAGAACTGCTGAGTGTGTTCTTCGGAAGGAAAAAAAAAAAAAAACTTTCAGAAAGTTAAACAATAACATTAAAGAGCTTGTAACTACAGTGGCAATTAAATGCCTAGCATTCCTTGGAGGATTATATCCTCTGCAGGGATCATCAAACATTAGCTCAGTATCTGCAAAAATGACCGAGTTATCGTCCTTTTTGTGTTGGCTAATGCTGATTAGCTGTGGCACCCGGCTTGAATTGGACTGACTTCAAAAGTTAATCAGCTGTAGATGTACACCCAACGATTACTACCTGAAGGTTTCTTTGAAATCTGTCCAGTGATTCAGGGGATATTTTGCTAACAGATGGACAAGGTTGACTCCAACTGTTAACGCTACAGTTTTAAGCAAAGGGCGGCGATTAGAGTATGTGGTGAATAACTCTCAGCAACAACCACACTCAATTTTAGTGCAACATCTGAGAAACTGGCTGAATCATAGCCGTTTTTGTGTTTTCTAAGGTCAACTGGCTGTGGCGGCCATCTTGAATTAGGCTGATTCCGAAAGCTAATCAGTTGTGGAGGTATGTTCAACAATTGTTTCCTAAAGGTTCATGAGACATCTTGCTAACAGACAGACAGAGGTGACCCCAAGTTACTGCTGAAGTTTTAAACCAAGATCTTGAACAACTTGTGTTCAGAATGTGTGTCGGGGATCAGTCTCAGCTACTACCACAGCAAATTAGAGCTCAATATCTGTAAAAACTGACTTCAGCTGCAAAAAATGGCTGCCTATTTAAAGGTCAGTTGGCTGTGGCAGCCATCTTGAACAGAGCCGACTCCAAAACTGAATCGGCTGTGAAGTGTTCATCCAATGATTACTTTCTGCTAGTTTCATTAAAATGTCGACACACACAGACGGGCAAAAACATTTTCATCCACTTTCGCCTTTTAGTGGTGGGCAATAATTAATCTGCTCCTGTAATCAAAATTTTTGAACATTTAAAAAAAAAAAAAAAAAAATCAAAACAGGTCACAAAGCTTACAAAACATGATCCCAAAAAAAACCCATTTTGTGATTACTTCTGACTTTATTATTAGGGTTACAAAGGTTAGGTCAGTCTATTCATTCAAGCAATTCACTCAGAGCTCAAACTGTACAGCTGAGCTGGGAGGAGGTGACATTTTTTTATTTATTTGTTGTTGGGTTTTTTTGGTTTGTAAATCCGGCTTAGGCAGATTTTGGGTGCATCATGGCCAAACATCAAAATGCAGGCTTTGATTAGATAAGCTCTGGTGAAGCAGTGGATGTGATCCATGGCAGGAAAGTTACCGAATCCCTCAGCCAGAAAGCCGCTCTAAAAGATTATCAGAGAGCGTGTTTCTGAAAGGAACAGCCCCGGATCAGCAGATCCCTTTGCATGGAAATCGAAATAATGAAGCTGAAGGGCAAATTCTGCAGTGTGTGTTTGCATTTGGAACTTTATACCGACACGGAACGCGTGATCCCACAAGGCCAGCGCTGGGTGAGGGGTGACTGCTCGGTCTCTTACCTGCGCTCTCGGTGAGGCAGCGGCTGCTGCTGCTGCTGCCGTGTGATGAAGGTGGTACCCCACACCGGGCTGCTGTGGCTGTTCCTGAGCCAGCCCACGGTGGGCGGTGACGACGAGTAGGGGGTGCTGCTGAAGCCATGGTCCGACTCGGTCTCCGCGGCGAGAGACGAGGCTGAGCTCCCCATTGCCTTGGAGATAAAGTAGTCTCTGAGCGCTCTCTGAGAGGTGAACGGATCTGATTCGGTTTCCCTGCAACACAAGCCGACTGACCAGGGATCCAGAGTTGCGATGGGCGACAAAAAGTAAAGACTTCCAAGGAATCGAGGATAATAAAAAAAAAAAAAGCTGTGCCTCCAGATCAAACCGGGTATCCCATAGTGCTAGGCTGGAGCACAGAGCACCGATCCTAATGCAGCAGCTGATTTCAGAGCAGTAAAGACGAAACTCTTGTAATTCTCTTTCTCCTCGTATACTTCACGCTCGTAGCATTCGGCAGCAAAGCCACTAGTAATTCCATGCGTGTTCTTTCTGTCACGTCTGCCCACGTTGGTCTCTTTTTGCTTTCGCACATGCTCAGAATATCAGCAAGAGCGCCGAAGTTTGGGTTCATAGTTGTGTTTGCTGGATCCTAACGAACTGCACGGCTCCAATCCATTCCTTGACGTTACGGGTCCGAAATTAACATCGTTACAGATCTCGTCACACACACACACAGAGTTATTTACAACACGGGCACTGAAGAAATGTAACACACTGCATTGCAAGGGAGGGGTTTTGGCAAAACTACAAGCACGCAAATCTCCAAGTCTCCTCTTTCAGACATCCAGTCTGACTAACAGCTGTTGTGGAGGTTTACTGTAAAACACCTCAGCTGCAATTTCCCACAGGAGACAACTTCATGCTCAATTAGGTGGGGGCTTATTTAAGATACGATCATTTCTGGCATAGAGAAGTCCACACACACAACAACAACAAAAAAAAGACCCCAAACACTCACATGAATTTCTCTACAGCTGCAACAGGATAATGACGTTCAAAACTCAGCTTTAGAGGGGCTCTGAAAAAGTCAAATCCTCCGAGCAGGACTGCTGTGTGTCATGCTGCTGTGCGCTGCCAGCACAAGAACAAGGGAGATGATCCTTGCTGTCTGAGAGCCACGGCTTAATTTCGTCTGATCCCACCGCCAAAAGCCCACCGGTCCAGTTTATCAACTTGGATTTATGCGGACTTGTCTGCATGTCATGGCAAGTCCCTGCAGGCGAAGCAGCTGAAGGAAGCATGTGTCACTGCAGCCAAACTGTCAGGGAGGAGAAACTTCAAGACACACATGTCCATCAGGAGCTGGTTAAGAGAAAAAAAAAACTAAAACGAAACAGTGGTACAAAAGCAGTGCTTTTGATCTGGGTTAAATATGAGGTGATTATGAAATCAGCCTCTCCCCAGGGTTAGATTACCATCTCAAATAAAATATTCCCAAATAACCCTGGCGCTTTGTTTTTAATTGAGCCCATTAGCAGCAGTGAGACCACTATTTGTTTAAATAATGTGATGTTGAGCTCGTGTCCACACAGCGGTCCAAAGGCCAGGGAGTGTGTGTTGCACAGGAGGTGAAATTCAGAGGTTTAAAAAAAAAAAAAAAAAAAAAAAAAAAAAAAAAAAAAAAAAAACAGAAGAAGGTTCCGTTCAAGAAGAAGCGCTCATTCGCAAATTTCCCCATCCGCCGGCTCCATTTCTGCCTGTGTTCATGTCATATTTCAAAGCGCTCTGGTGTCTTTTTTATTTTTTTGTAAATCAGGATACATCCTTCGCTCCGGTCCCGGCTGCTGCCTCTGTCGCCTCGCCTCACAGTTCAACACCGCTCCATCCCATAATGCCCGAACTTCTCGCTCCGTTCTGGTCCCATCATACGGTCTCAAGCCACCCGGTCTCCTGCTATACGTGTCCCCCCCATGTTTTCTTTCCTTTTTTTCTCCCTTCTTATCTTTTTAAGTCTCCCTCGCTGCTAGCCTGAGCGCAGTGGACGAGCATGCAATCTCCTCCAGCGGATTACCGGAGTGTCAGCAGCGCGCATGCGCACTGGCGTTGGCAGGGGAGGGAAAGGGGAGGCTGCGTTCAAGAGATTTAAATAAAGCTGAACAGAGGCCGAGCTGAGGTCTCACTCATTACTGTGAATGGGATCATAAAGTAATGAATTAGTGATGGATGTCACGTTGTTCACTGGGAGAAAAAAACAAAAACAAAAACAAATTCTGCGCGTGTCTGGGCTGAGTTGTTTGTGTTACATAAAGAAGCTAACGCCACTGGTCACTGCTCAGAGAAGACAGTGAAGGGTTAAACACACAAGACACTCATCATTGCTCAACTGTCACTGCACATTACTCAGATAAGCCATCAAACTTTTCCCCTCTCCTCTCTTCAAATAACTTTCCTGGCCTCATTTTTGATCTCTTCCTCTTGCATGGAGGCAGCAGTAAAATGAGCCCATAATGCACAGCTTTATATCCACATCATGAGAGGGCTCTCTCGCCATATATTTTCTATGCATTTCTTTTTTCTTTCTTTTTTTTTTTTTACAACCATGAAGGCAGTGAGTCAGCCCTTAAACATCAGGAACTCATGCTTACTCACTTACAAGGACATCTGCTTAACTCACACGAATGCTATCTGTACAGAAACCTGGGCAGCGCTACAGAAAAGCAGAAGAAAAGCCTGAAACTGGTTTGCCTGGTAAATGACTTCCACTTACAGATCCAGAAAGCTGCATTGTTGTGCAAGGCTGCTAATCAGATCAGATCTCGATCAAGTGAAGGCGGCACAGTCATATTTTTACCTGTGTCTATTAGTTTGTCTCTACTGTTAGCAAAATACCTCATGAACCAGTGGTCAGACTTGAATGAAACTCTCAGAGAGGGATCATTGAACAGACATCGACAACTGATTATATTTATTGAGTCACCACAATTCAAGATGGCTGCCATGGCTTATCAACATTTGCAGACACAAAAATAGCTTTAAGTCAGTCAATTTGACAGATATTGAGCTGAAGTTTGGTGTGGGAGTAGCTGAGAGTCATCCTCGACACACGCTCTAAGCTGAACACATCTCGCAAAGACGAGGCTGTGGTGGCCATCTTGAATCGAAACCCTAGGTGTGCAGATATGCATTCCTTCTCAACATTTTTGCCAAAGCACCTGTGCAGTGAGTATAAATGCTGAGTCAGCTTGCACAGATTGGAATGGAAGGAGAACAACAACAACAACAACAAAAATAAACTAAGTCAGAGGACTGTAACCCTTTGTTCAGGGGTGCACCTGTCCAAGAACCACCTGTCCCCTCTGCGAGTCCCAGAGCTGCAGCAGCTGACGCAGCAGGTGCCAGAGGGGAAGATTGGGTTTCATTTCAGTCCTCCTGGGACACGGTGGGAGAAAGGAAGGGGAACTGAGGATGTGAGCTGATTTCATGCTACATTACAGGTTGTCATTTCTGCACCGTCCCAAATGTCGTGACAGACCCCAGGTCTTTTTCTGCCTTCCTAGTGGACATGCATTAAAGTCGAGCACTGTCCTCTATGTGGTCACTGTCAAAGAAAATGACACGGTGCAACTCAACAGTGACTGTACAGCCAAAACAGTGTCTGGATAACCTGTAAAGTCACAAACAAAAAGGAAGGAGATCTGTTACTGTAGTGCCAGAGGCGGGAGTGTGAGGAACTAAAGAGCCATTATATAAAACCACTGTTGAATACTCGACACGTCAGGTTTCTGAACAAACTGTTGCCACAAACCAAAACAATGGCTATGCTGTGGCTGGATGATGAGAAGTGTGAACAATCCCATTGAGACGAGGACGCCGGGGAAGCTTGTAAACAAAGACTCTCTTTTTCAGTCATTTGACCGATATTTAGACAGGCGTTTACTCCGCGAAGTCCTCTCCCAAACCGGCTGTTCTTACCTTCAAGTCGGGAGGTGAACAAATATCCCTGCTCTTCGGTCGTTTCGGTGTTAACTTTTCACAGCCATGAAAAACGATAAGTTTCTCCCGGGGTTGAGTAATTTGGTCTCCGTTTCTCTCTTCTTTTTTTTTTTTTTTACCTTTACAGGCGTTAGCTTCGCGCTGTACGCTGCCGGCCCATACTTCCTACGTTTGTGTCAAACGCATAAAATGTCCCGTCGGTTTCCGCTCCGTCAGGTATTACCGATACTGATGCGACCGCAAAGGTTTACCTCAAACAGCCCAGGAAGGAAGGGGGGAGATATCTACGAAGCAAAGAGAAACTAAACGTACGCAAAATGCGCCTCTTTAGGACTTGTGCGCGCGACGGCACGTTATCGTACGTAAAACGGATTGGAGAATAGCGATACGGAAAACTCGATTTCCCACAATGCACAGGGGCATTTCAAACAAGGATATCCGGGTACGGCTGTCGTCACCTTTGACAAACATACACGGTATGCAAATATTTGGCAACTGTGTGAAATAAAGTTGTGTCGAATTTAGTATTTCTATGTTTTATTTAGTTTTCTCAGTTTATCTTGTACAAATGTAGTCGTTATAATTACATTTTAAACCACAGGTCTGCCATTATTCTGAACGGGCTAATGTTAAATAGTTGATCTTTACCGCCATCTTGTGGTATAAAAAGTGTTTGGTTCGTGTGGTATTGTATTTATGATATTGTAATTAATCTACTTATTAGTACACGATTTTCCCTGAATTTCTCAATAATTTTCTTTTCAGTTGAATTAGATTACCCATTTCATGTCTTTTATTTATCTCCCAGGTTTTTCAATTGCTATATCATAAACTACTTTGTTTTCACAAACTCTAAAAAAAAAAATCACATGTACATTATGCAATTTATTTTAAATAAGAACAAAAAAAAGATTTTGATGCTGCTTCAAATCATTCTTCCTTTTTTCCTGTGTAAAACATTACAATCTATATGTTTTCAGCTTTCCAAATATACAAATTCACTGCTCTTTCTATCTATACTCCTGTCATTTAGGTGCTTTTGGCTGTTGAAAGGACAATTCAGACATTGTGCTGGGGTTCAGTTTGTGCTCTGAGGTTATTTTGAAACATTCTGACAGTCTGAACTGTGATAACAAAAAAAAAGTGAACAGGTAAAGCAGTAAATCATGGCGGTTTTTAACTAATATGTGAGTAAAAATTGTATAAAACCAAGAGTTTTATGCTTAAAGAAGACAATTTTATCTCCAGTGAGTCATTTTTATCAATAATTATACTTACTGTACATTTAAGGAAAAGTATCATTTATATTGGTGGGTTTTTAAAGGAGTTTTACAATAGTTTCATGAAAGTATGGCTTTTAAATAATGATCACATGTTGTGGTCAACTTCTAGCTTACTTTTCATTGACCGAGTATGATATAAAATCCATTTTCATTTTAGCTGTTTTTTGTTTTGTTCAAGAAAATCTAACTGGTACTGGGCCACATTTATTTAGTTGATGATTTAAAAAACAACAACTTGTGACTCATTAGCTGGGTTGATTATCTCAACTTGGCAAATAATTGGATTGATTAGCTTGTTCACCAGGGAAAATGTTCATGGCCTTTACAAGCTGTAACAAATAACAGACTCCAAAGCGTTGATGTTATTTAGTCAGTATACACCGAGGGTTGTGTCCCGCATTGTGGTTTTAAAACCAAATTCTCATTAGCCTATTGCAGAAGTCGAGTATCTCATCATTTTGTACGAAAGATAACACGAGGAATAAGCGGGACCACATATTGGAAATCACAAAAATGGTTTTCTGTCGTTACCCACATGAGCATTGAAGTTCCCAGGCAGAACGATGGAGCGACTTTCAGCACCCTCGCTAAGGACTCCAAGAAGGGTGGGTAGGTTCAGGTTTATTTGTCTGTACGGTCTTACTGTTTGATTTTAATGCAAGTTATATTCTACAAAATGCTTTGTGAGAACTGGTTATTACCTGACATAAAGAAAAAATGACAATCAATCCCCAAAGGTTTCTGTCGTTGTTAGAGGTTATTGAAATTACTCATTGCAATGTCATGAATGCCAGTCAAAAAACGATTCATAAAGTCAGAAACAAAATCCACACAATTGATTTCTTATATTGATCATTAATGTGTCCTTACATTCAAAAGCTGTGAGCAAAATTTGCAAGCAGCTGCTAACTACCACCTGCGTTAGTTTACCTACGGAAACACGCAAAGTGACTTCAAATAAGTCAACAATTGTGACTTCTATGACAGAGACATTTAGGACGGAGAAGTTCAACAACTCTGATGCACTGATCTGTGTTTACACTCAGATTTGTTGAGTAAAGCACGCAGCTAAAAGTGCTTTGTTTACATTGAGTGTGTACCCGCATTTCAGAGCTACATATGAAGATATCTGGCAAACTACTGGAGTAAACTCTTTCAAATTGCACTATTTCATAAAAGGTCAGGATAACCTTTTTATAGTTTGCAATTGGTACCTTTAATTTTATAAGATTTTGACAATTTAAACCCAAGTTTATAATGAACTAAGAATACATATATATTACTATTAATTCTCCAAATAACGCTGGAGGACATGCTACTTTTATTACCTTTGTTTTTCAGAACAAGAAGTGACTGTGGGTCTTTTGCAGAGGGCTGACTTGGCTGCTGTTTTTTTTTTTTTTTTTTTTTTTTTTTTTGGCACATCAGCGCGGTTTAAATGTCTTAACAGGCTGAAATGCAGGATGTGGGCCTGGATTACCTCTGTTAAAATCCGGTGTCACCCAGGCTGTTTGAACTGGGGGGAGTTTAAAGGACTGGGACTGGGACCGCTTTGGGGACGGCTGGGTGAAGTCCAAGACCCCGTGAACTGCACTTACCCCCGCCTGAGTCTGGTTAGAAAACAAAAAAATAGGGTCGCAATAAGAGAGCTTCGAATAAAAAGACGAAAAAATCCCCCAAAAAACCAACAACATATGTATATGGTTTAAACTTGGATGCATGAAAGGCACCGGGGAGAGCTGTCGGGTCGCATCCCAGTGATTTATTTACCTTCGGAGCCGAACGAGGCGGAGCGAAGCAGCATCCCCCTGACAGAAACAGAGAGAAGGAGTTTGGGCGGAGAAAGTTAGCGACCCTGCGGCTGGACTGTCGGTGCCTCCACACATGCTTCAAGGCTCCCAGCGGTGCTCGACTTTCTTACTTTTATCAGCTTGTAGCAAAGAAACACAGGGTAGCTAACCCCCGAACGACCCGGAGTACTTATGAAGACGACTTAAAATCTTCGTCAACTAAAGGTAGGAGAATGAGTGCATCTCGTGAGGCTACCTTTTTGTCTTCTCTTTGAGCACTCCTGCTCTGGGAAGTTCTCTCCATAACCGCCATTATAACTGTTTTAGGGTTTAAACTAAAAAATATATATGTATATACATATATAATAATTTACTAGCTTAGCTCACTTCAATCAACTTGTGTCGGGGAGTATTGTTTTCAAAGGCCAGTGTCGGCGCGTGCGCGCTGTTGTCATGACAATACTCGGGAAACTCAGCGCGAGGCACGTTGGGTGGGTTGGGGGAGGCGGTGGGACACACACACACACACACACACACACAAACACACACACACACACAAAAGGCACCAGCTGCAGTCTTCCAACTTTGCTTCACGAGGCTTTCTCTTAAGAAGAAAAAAAAAAAGTTATAAATTTGCTTTACTTTTCTCTCCGTGCCACTGAAATGAGCACTTTGGGGGGTAAAAAAAAAGAAGCGGGGGCGTCGAGAAGGATACGTGGAAACTGTCGGGCTAAAAGGTGTGTCCTGTGTTTATATGAGACAAATTGTGACCCCACTAGTCAGGAAGGGGATGCTTTTAGGCGGCTCTTTGCTGTTTTATGACCAACACACATGTGGAAATGACTGGCTTCCACCATAGTGAAGAATGAGCAACACAATTGTCTAAGGGGAAAAGGAAAGAGTGTGTCTGTGTGTGTGTGTAGATGCTTGGCAGATTGGGTCAGGGTCACTTTACAGGGTCATGCATGCATGAGAGGGCAGCAGAGGCCAAAGCCAGTGTGTGTGTGTGTGTGTGTGTGTGTGAACTGTTTATTTCCCAGCTATATGTGCTTCACCTCAAAGCAGACAGACCCAATCAGGAGCTGCTGGCATGAATGAAGCCAATGACAAGTCCGTGCTGACTCACAGATGATGCGTGTTTACCGTCTTGTGCAAGGGAAGTTTTCATAACTCCAGGTGCTGGAAGCATGACACGATCATGGGCCGGTGCCATGCTGTTTGTAAAGTGTGGCGCCAGCATTATGCACGCAGGTGAACGCTGAGGGCCGGAGTCGGCGTGGGCCTTTCATGCCCCGGGGTTTAACCTCTGGGTGGCCCGAGCTAAACTTAATGGCAATTCCCTTTTTTCATTTATCTACACCTTTAATTGAGCCATCTTCCCATTTCTCATCGGATTTGTTTAGGCCCTAAAGGCAAAGGTGGACAGTGATGTTTTGTTGCCCGTGTGTGCTCGTGTCTGTCCACAATACCTCAACAACCACTGGCCACGTTTTAAGGAAACTTGCAGAAAGACAGTAATCAATGGATGTGCATCTATAACCGATTAACACACACACAAAAAATGGCAGTTTTGCCGATATTGACTGTAGAAGCCTAAATTCAGTTTGGTTCATTCCGACCTTTAGGGTAGATTATGTTTATATTTCTGATGATAATTTGTTTAGGATAAGCATTATTACTAGTTGTATCTCTATGGCATACTAGTTTATTATGTTGGACCATACCGAGACCTTTGTGGATTTGCATACGTAATTGCAGTTAAGGACACTAGGGTGTGGTTAGAGAGAGAGGGCAGTGGCGCAGTAGGAGTGGTTAAAGTAACAGTTGTATTACTTCTAATTTTGAAGTGAACCGTTGAACGTTATCAAGAGGATCGAGTCTGTTTTTTTTGTCATCAAGTGGATCAATGGGGGAAAGACGGAGAGCGTCAAGCTTATGGCTTCATTATTTAGGAACCAACATTGACCCAAAATTTAGCGTGGTAGAAGCTGAGACCAATCCCCCAAGAAGCGCTAACAGTTTGTGCAAGGCATTTGTTGACACATTTGCCATTTACTATATTTTGTTAGCAACATATCTCATGGACCATTGAATGGATTTTAGTTAAACCTGTATGGGATATTTGTTAAATGTACCTCTTCAACTGATTAACTTTTGGAGCCTACCCAATTCAAGATGGTCCCTACAGCCGACTGAACTTAGAAAAATGACCCTATTTCAGTCAGTTTTACAGATATTGTTCTGAAATTCGGTGTGGTTGCAGCTGAGAGTCCACGGCAACGCATACGCCAAGTGCTACTCCTTCCTCGCGCAAAAGCTCTGCTTAAAACTGTAGCAGTTGAGTCAACCCCGTTTGTCTGTTAGCAAAATATCTAATTTACCACTGGATGGATTAGAATGAAACCCTCTGAAGATAAACACCGGATGTACATCTACACCTGATTCACCTTTTGGAGTCAGTTTAATTAAAGGTGGTTGCCACAGCCGACTGACATGAGCCAACACAAAAATGGCTATGCCTCTGCCAATTTCACAGATACTGAGCAAAAATTTGCCATGGTTGTAGCTGAGAGTAATCCACAACACACACTCTGAGGATGAGGAAGTGAAAATATTCCTCACACTTTTCCAGGGCTTTACATTTTTGTCTTCATCTAAAACCCAAAAATTATCAGAAGAAAAGCAAATCCTACATGCTGTATCTCAGATAATGTACTTCTAGTAACGATGGGGCAATAAAGGGAACATACACGGTTTCATAATGGACAAGGGTTTTAGAGTGGTTTTAGAGTGAGGTATGTGAAGAATCTGACAGAAATGCTGATAACAGATAATAAAAAAAAAAAAAAACGTGCAACAAAGTTCATAAAACTTCAGAACTTTGCAAGAAAAAGAAACAAAGCTGACGGCAAAGCACTGCACAGCTTGTCGGATGGCAAACCATTTGCCGTTTAATCTTTTCGAAAAGCAAAATATAGGAAAATATCTAAAAAAAAAACCCAAAAAACTGCAATACACTTCTTATAAAGCATCAGCTGTACCTAGCAATTACAGAGGTGTTACTGCTCATCTTGATTATAGAAGGAAAGTTAATTTGTAGGAGCCAACTGATTATTTGTCTTTCTTTGAATGTTTGGCTCACACACACACTCATACACACACACACACACACACACACACACACACACACGCACTCTTGTTTCTGTGCCGGGGCATGCAGCTGCATCTCTCCAGCCTGGCTTGCAGCCGCAGGGCCTGGAAGCGCACTGAATAAGACACATAAAATATACACACACACACACACACACTCTCATTCACACACTCGTGTACATAGAGACGTACATCAAAGATACATCTGTTTCTTATGCATGTTTGATGGGACGGACAGGCAGCGGCTGGTCGCTGCTCCAAGTTACAGCACGGATTATCACGCGTGGCTAGGCGGAGGGAAAGTGGCGGGCGTGGAGGAGTGGTGCGTGGAAAGAAACAAAAAAAAAAGATCTGGTGCAGCTTTGCGAAGGCGCAAACGAAACACAAAGGATGTATAGAGCTGCGGCTTCTTGTCTGACTTAAATCGGTTCCATTAAAAATCGCAGGTGACAAGTAGATGGTAGAAAAAGTGGGGAGAAATCGCCAACCTGAAACACAAAGTCAATAAGAAGTTTCTTCTTTTTGCTTAGCTCCTTTAATCATTTCTTTTGGATGCATTTTTGTCTTTTTTTTATCCTGGAAGGAGCCAGTATAGTGCACCACTGCCAGCTTAAAACAAATACAAGTTTAGTCAAATGTAAAAGAATCCACATTTTCAGCCGTACTCCAAGCAATTCTAAAAGCTTAAAATCATTGAGCTGAACTGGCTAAATCTTATGTTTCTGCAGTGCCCTGACAAACTCGCGGTGTGACATAAGCTGCGTGTTCCGGATGCCCCTCAGTCATGTCAGTCAGGCTCCATGTGCGAGCACGCCAGGTACGCCGATTTGCATTGATTGACCTTGCAGCTGAATGCGGCACTCACTGTTAACCTCTGCTGCCTTTGCCAGGAGTTTTTTTTTCTTTTTTTTCCTTTTTCATGTTGGCAATCACAAGTTTTAACTGAAGCCAATCTTGGCAACGGGAGATACGCAAAATTTACCCGAAGTTCACCTTCCCCCAGAGCTTTCACTCAAGGAGAGGCGAGTCGGTTCACCGCAGCGGCGCATTTTCCTTTTTCGCCAGATGTTCTGCTTAATTAGCATGCTGGCTCCCTGGGGGGGGGGGGAGAGTTGTTAGCACCCGCACATAGTTTACCCAGGTGCTGCGGCTCTGCAGAATTACCTTGCATTAATGCGGATGCTATTAATTAGATTCATAGCGTTGTTTATCCTCCCCGAGTTAGAATTGGGTCAGCAGTGAAAGGGTGTGAGCAACTGATTGAGGAAAATCTTCCAAAGCTGTTGAATGAGTTCACCGTGCGGCAGGAAAGAGGCTGTCATTCATATTTTGTCCTGGCCGTTTCTCCGTCTGCTGTCTTTTATTCTACCTTATTAAAAAAAGAAAGAACAATTTGTAACAGGAATGCACCAATCAATCAGTTTTGACGGCCGATCTGGCGCCCAAAAATGTTGTTCTTTCCTGGACTGTGAACGCAGCATAAATATGTGGCATATATTGCTGTAGTGACAGAATCAGGCACATGAGATGATTTTTTTCAGTGGGGTGTAGGGACACCTAATGGAGTTTTTTTTAATAGTTAAATGCTACTACAAGTACTCGTAATGTGTGTCAATAGCAGAATTATATAGCTTTGGTCACTACAGGCAGAATATCACCATCCAGCAGAGGAACTTTTATTACGGTGCCAGCATTAAAGCAACATTCATCAATAAACGCTACAAAACATTGATATTGGAACTACATACATACTCAACAACAAAAAAAGAAAGGACAGCACATCAGGGAGGCAAAGTATGACAATGAATCAGCAGAGAGGTAGAGAATGTGACCGGGTTTTAAAGGCAGGATAACGATGGGAAGTGAACACAGATGAGTGATTACAATTGTAGGCAGGTGGAGATGGGCGTGGCAGGAAAACCAGAGACTGATTGAGGAGGAGTCAATCTAGCAGGAAACAGACACGAGGAACAAGAACTGAACTAAGACAAGGACAAACAGGAATCAAATTATCAAAAACAGAAAACACAATAAAACCAAACCTAAAGGAGACCAGAACACAATTATCAAACACAGGGGAACAAACAAAACCAAATCCTAACAGATAATGTTGTCACCTCTAACAAATGTTTACAAATGTTTCTTGTTGGCGTCTCCATTTCTGGAAAAAAAAAGAATAAATAAATAAAATAAATAAATAGTGTTCTTTGTTGCCTCTTGTGTAACATTAAGTTGCAATATCCACTTACCACCACAAGGGGCTTCCTGCCATAATGAGCAGAAAGTATGAAGTTTTTTCTCATAGAAGACTTGAAGTTGGCCAACTTGGTGACGCATCTAGTAGATTTAGCAAATATTAAAACCCCTCTAGTGACA
>NC_051446.1:14790655-14814678 GCF_001649575.2 Kryptolebias marmoratus | reverse complement strand
TTCCTTTTTCTTACATCATCAGTTGCAACTTCCAGCGACTTTTAGGACGGCCGGTAGCTGCTTCCCTTACCACACACGGGTTGGCTGTTTGTAATAAGCTGTTTAAAGAATGAAGTCAGACGAAGCACAAGACGTGGAAGAGGCTAAAAGCACAAGAGTTGGAGTTTCTGCAGGAGCGTCTGCCACTCGTGTTTCTGCTCAGGCTGTTATTTTCCCGTACGGTACCAACCGACGCGTAAACGAAAGATGTGTTTAAGTCCAGCTCACTTTGCGAAATCTATCATTTGCAGCCAGGGGACCGGCGTAATTAAAGGTGTACCAGTATGAACGTTTTGATTTTCGGGCTGTAATTTGCCATGCACGTGTTTACAAAGAAACGAGCGAAGTTTACCAGTGTGTCACTTCTAACAGTACGTCAGTGGGTTTTATGTGTCCAATAAAATATGTCGAGTGTTGCTGCAGTTTATATTAAAGTGAGTTTTTTTTTGATAATACCATGATCTGGTACAACCTTACAGTTGAAGTGTGCAAAAAAAAAAAAGACAAAATCACCTGGTTTATAAAAGGGATGTACAGTGATTTATTTGTTAAGTCAAGGAAAGTGGAAACCAGATAGTATTGTCATCTAAAGTTCCCTCCTTAGGGTAATAAAAGCTGCAAGTTTCTTGTTTAAACCCACAGGAAAATACACAGTACATAAAACCAGGAAAGTATTGGCAAAACTGTAGATAACGAGTCCAGCCAAAGCCATGATTTCGTGCTGTGGAGTAAACTAAGAACATCATTTATGTCGTCGGTAATAAACGCAAAGCTCAAACAAACCGACTGAACAGTGAGAGTTGTCATAGAAGAATGCAGCAGAGAATCCTAGCCCGTCGTAAATCACATCGGTGTGGAGACGGCTTTGAAACCCAACGCCTCGCCTCACCTCACGGAGGGAGGCTGACACATGTTCTCAGAAACATCCACGTTAGTGACAGGTTCCCACTAAAAAAAAAAAAAGGAACATGGCAACTAAATGACATATCCTTATCCTGAATGTGCACCTTTGGTTTTGCTTTAGATTTACGAGTGTAACGTCCGTGTCCCTCGTGTCCAGGTAAC
Organism: Kryptolebias marmoratus; assembly: GCF_001649575.2. Taxonomy (NCBI): domain Eukaryota; kingdom Metazoa; phylum Chordata; class Actinopteri; order Cyprinodontiformes; family Rivulidae; genus Kryptolebias; species Kryptolebias marmoratus. The sequence goes on along the minus strand of NC_051446.1, from coordinate 14,813,574 downwards.
GAAGAGCCAGGAGGACGTGCAGGAGAAGCCCGCCCCCCAGCCGACTCCAGCCTGGGGAACCACTGGCACCCTGGCGTGCTGGAATGGAGCAGCTCATAGAGTAAGAAAGGCAGTGGCTTGATTTGCGCCCCCCCCCCCTCCTTTTTTTTTTTAAACAGCTGTTTGATGCGCGCTTTATTGTGTCCGCTAAAATGAACTTCCCGTCTCTATTTCGGGGCTTCCTGGCACTGTTGTTGCCCACGCTTCAGCTGGACGCCTGGCACCGAGGCCGGACAAACGGGCTCGGCTTCATCCACAGAGAGATCGCGCAAATTGAACTCCACTTTTTTCTTTGGGTTGCTTCAAAAGACACATATGACGTGTTTTCTATTTTTTTTTTTAACAAAGTAGTCTAAAACGTACACATGAAGATTAAGTTTTCAAAAAAATGACTTTTAGGGCAGAGCATAGCTTGAGTTACACAGAAATGGGCCCAGGAATGGAGAAGACGCTCGGCAGCAGCTGTGCTCAGATGTCCATGTCCACACGGTAACATAGAAATACAAACATTCGAGAAAAAGAAAAGAAAAAAGGCCAGAAATGCAAGGAATGAAGTCATGAAGGAGCTGTGACCCTGATGCCTGTTTGGGGGCACTATCATGTTGTCGGGGGAGGGGGGTTGGGGTGGAAGGAGCAGATTTATCTAACACAACTAACCCCCATATACCTCAGGGATCTTCTGTGACAGATTAGGGTGATCTGATAGGATCCCCCAATCTATCTTAGTCTTTACTGTAAATCTGTCAGAGTTAGCCACAAGTTTAGATTTTAATTTGTCGTCCCTGAACAAGCGTCCCAAAGTCACCATAAAATGATATGAAAATAAGAAAAAAAATTAAAATATTCCTATTCCAGAAGGGTGAGCCAGTGTTGTGTCGACACGTAACACAACTTTGTTTCCAGCAGCCTGTCACAGAGACACAGTTTGTTCCCAGTTTTGTTTTTTTTATGAAATATACCACTAATAACACAGTTTCACAGAACCAGCATCATCAACAAACAGCTATTAGCCTAAAACTTAGCATACAGCAGCTAATCAGCTGAAGGATGATGTACCTCTCAGATCTTGCTGGATTTTTTTCCTATTTCTTAAAGACATGACCTTCAGCTTCAGCTGATGTGCTGCAGTTTATTTCTTTTTTTGAGGCCTGACACTTGTTCTTTTGTCTGCCTCTTGTCTTTGAAAGGCCTTCAGAAAGATTGGAGAGCTTAAAAGGTTACAAGAAGGTCCGTCTCCTTGGAAGCAAAATCAAAATTCACAGGGAGGGTTTTAAAAGTTTTCTCCCAGTGCCGCACATTGTTTAAAGGAAGTAAATTAATCAAAAGAGCCCAAACTGTCTCTGTATCTAATCTGCTTTTTGCTGTTGCGTGTTTGCTTCTCTCAGCGCACAGTAGCTTCCTTTTTTTTCGGATTCTTTTGTCCGTGCAGTGCAGCTGGGGCGGAGCGGTGATAAGAGCCACGGGAGTTGGATCTTCCCGCCTCTTCCCAGCGCTATCTGCAGATAGCCGGAGTGTGTGTGTGCACGCACAGTAAAAAAAAAAGTGTTGGGCTTCTCTTGTGTGTGTGTGTGTATGTGACAGCTCGTCAGACTAGGTGTGTGTCACGTCTACTTTTTGGCATTTCGTTCTACCAATCTCTCACCGGCGCGGCAGCGGCATGCATAATTCATGCCGTGAAAGGGACCCGTGCCTACATGCTTTCCCTCCCACCTGCTGCAACCCCCCTACCTGTCAAGTGAAAGCATTCATTTCAGGCACATTGTAGCCGCCCCTACTCCTCCCCATGTCTCCGATTGACTGTGACACATGAGTGATGGTTGAATCATCCTCTCTGGCACCGATATGACTCGTCTTGCCTTATTATCCTGTTACATCACGGACCCGGAACTGCGGACTCGGGCCACTTTGCTCCCTTCTGAGGCCCGTGACTCACTGATGAGTCACGGCGACAGGGAAAGGTGTTTTATCCACTGGATGCATTTACGTAGGTACACACAGGCAAAGCAAAGGGACTTCGCGCAACTTTGCGTGACGCTTTTATATTTGTCACAGACACTGGAATGGAGTTGGTGTTATTTTCAGATAAAGCACAAGAAGCTGCATCAGTAATTGTTTGACTCTTGGTTCATTTTAATTACTGTTCTGTTGAAGCGATCGTGATAAGTTAGAGCCACGCATAATGATGAGGACGGGTTTTAGAAATAACACTGTGGCAGTCGGCCAATAGAGGGCGACACAACCATGACTATAAAACAAAAAGAGTTGGGTTCATATTATTCTCTAGGTTATTCGTGCCTCACATGTACCTCATGCTGACTTTCATGATGACAAATCAACTTTTTTCATTTTATTGTAAAGACTGATTTTTCAAAGATGACTTCCGTTTTTTTTTTTAAATACATCTTTTTTTTTTTTAAAGGAAAATATCTTCAACCTAAGACTTTATTTGGGTTTGATCTCCAAAGAGGCGCAATTACTGATGAGAATGTGTTCCAACTTAGATAAAAAAGATTGTATCATTATCGCCTGCCGCCAAAGGCAAGAGCCATTAATGATTTTGTCCGTGTGTGTGTGTGTGTGTGTGTGTGTGTGTGTGCGATTGTCTGTACCATTAGTAAAATGTTTCATGAACCAGTGGATAGACCTTAATGATATTATCAGGAAATAATCACTGGATGTACGCCTGCAACTGGTTAACTTTTGGAGTCAATCCAGTTCAAAATGGCTGCCACAGCCAGCTGACCTAAAAGAACTGCTCTTGTAGTTCTTCGGAAGTTGTTGTTGTTTGTCTGTTAGCAAAATACTTTTTGAACCATTGGATGGATCTTAATGAAACCTTCAGAAAGTGATCACTGGATATACACCTACAGCTGATTAGCTTTTGGAGGCAACCCAATTAAAGATAGTCACCTCATCTAATCAACTTTAGACAACACAAAAATGGCTGTAACTCAATAGATTTGACAGATATTGAGCTACAATTTGGTGTGGTTGTAGCTGAGAGTCATTCACAGGACATACTTAAAAAACACATAATTCAAGCTCTCACAATTTCACATGAGATTGTGCATAATGTCATTTCTTTTCGTTTTAGTCCGGCATGAAAGACAGTGGGTGATATGCATTCCTTCAAGGAATGCTAGGCCTTTAATTTTTATGTCTCTTTAAGCTAAATCAAATAAACAGCTATCTGGGTTTTACATAGAGCACTGAGATGACTAATCAGTTTTAAAGTTTTCACTCTGTTGGTGGTATTGTGTTCTATCACTGGGAGTGTTATCATATTTCCATGGAGTAAAGCCACGCAGCTGTTGTCTGCTCCTAAAAACTGTTTGAAAGTCTCTTTTTCTTTCCCTTCCTCCCTCCGCATTTGTTTTTCTCCGATAAAGAAACAAGTTTAAAGAAGCTGAGTTCTTGGCTGCCTGAAGCTTTGAACACCAGGCAGCATGTAGGCAGTTCAGTGAAACCAACAAAAAAACAAAAAAACAAAAATGCTAATGTTAGGGAGAGGTTGCCTGGGAAACACTTGTTACACACTAGACAAATTACACCCTGAAACAAATGCAAATGCTTTCTTTTAGGGCTCAAGACGCTAATGAAAGTCAAATGTGATTTTTCAAACGACGCAAGCAGGAGTCTAATGTTGGTAACAAGATATAAATCTACAGCGTCTTAGTTTTATTGCCAGCTGCTAAAGCCTAAAGAGGATCGCATGTCTGTGTCTCTGTGTGTGTGTGTGTGTGTGTGTGTGTGTGTGTGTGTGTGTGTGTGTATTCATTTGCCTGTAGCATTAGCAAAATATCCCATGAACCCATATCAAGATGGCCTCCACAGCTAACCAACACAAAAGTGGCTGTTAGTCAGTTTTACAGATATAAAGCTAAGATTTGGTGTGGTAATAGCTGAGAGTCATTCCCAACATATATTCAAAGAGCGACACCTTCAGCTCAACATCTTTGGTTGAAACTGTCATGGTTATTGGTATTTGTGTAAGCTTTTGTTTGTTTCTGGTTTTCTGTTTGTTTCTGTGTTCATGTGTGCTGTCTCTATTCACTCCTCCCCAGTCACTCTCTTGCCCTTGATTATCTGCCACGCCCATCTCCACCTGTATGTCATTGTAATCACTCACCTGTGCCCACTTCCCATATTATCCTCTGTGCATATAACCTGGTCATTTTCTCCACCACCCCGCTGGATCATTATTGTTGTTGTTGTTGTTGTCATGTTTTCTTGTTCTGCTCCTTGCCCTACCCTGCCATGCCCAGTTCCTTTGTTTGGTCTACGTATTAGTTGTTTTTTGCTGCCACGTCAGCTTTTTGTTTTCTAGTTTTGTTGTTTTATTAAATCAGTTTTTGTTTTTTGAAAAATGAGTCTGCGTCTTGGGTTCGCCACGCTCAGACCTCATCTTGACAGAAACCTTGGCTTTTCCTTTTAGAGTCAACTTTATTTGATTGTTAGCAAAATATCTCATTCACCACTGGACACATTTCAATGAAACCTTCAGAAAGTAATCACTGGATGTACCTCTACAACTCATTAACTTTTGGAGTTATGCCAATTCAAGATGGCCACTGCAGCTGATGGATATTAGCAAACACAAAAATGGCTACAACTCAGCCAACTTTGCAGACGTTGAGCTAAAATTTGGTTTCGTGGTAGGTGAGAGTCGTTCACAACACATACTCTGAGCTCCACCCATTGTGCAGCATCTGTGCTAAACACTTTGACATTAACTGCTCGAGTCAACCCTGTTTGTCTGTTAGCAAAATATCTCCTGAACCACTGGACAGATTTAAGTGAAACTCTCAGGAAGTAATCGTTTGCTGCACCTCTAAAACTCATTAACATTTCAAGTCAATTCAATTCAAGATGGCCGCCACAGCTAATCACCCCTAGCCAACACAGGAGCAGCTATAACTCAGTCGGTTTGACTGATATTGAGGTTAAATTTGGTGTGTTAGAAGCTAAATGTCATCCTCAACACATTCTCTTACTACGAGATCTCACAAAATCATGAGATCATGCACGACATCATTATAAATTTTAATTCTGGCATGACAGGCGATGGGTGATATGCATTCCTTCAAGGAAGGCAAGGCCTTTAATTCAATGAGGAGATCTGTAAATACTATTTGTCACATTAGTCAGCAGGTAAACAGCGCTGCCTTATTCGAACATTCGGGGCTGAATAAACAAGTCTAATACGTGCTGTCTTCGTGTTGCAGGTGTTTTAGGGTTTTTAGAGATGATTTATGGGCGTCTCAGCTCTTAATTCCACCTTGTTTTTCCTCCGCCGCTCCGTCTAAAAGGAAGACATGTCAGTGACAGAGTGGATGCTTTCAAAGAAAACAATTTAGGCTGTTTTGTCAAGCAACCGGTTTGAATTTTTCTTTTTTTTTTTTTTTAATTCCCTGACAGCTTTGACGTCAGATCGACAGGCTTGTTTTTGCTGGCATGTTTATTTGTGTGATCTTTGTCACAACTGAGCACTCCGAGGTGCCTGTTTACGTTGCGCTCATCCCCCGGCGGTCGTGCTGAGTGGAAGTCTGAGGCACGCATTTGGACCGGGAGGACAGATTATCGCCGCCTCTCTGGGATTGGCTGTGCGTTTAAGTACTCCTGCTTTCTTGTGTGAGTTGGTGCGCTGGATTCTCCGAGGCGGCGTCTTACTTTCTCAGACAAACATGCCCTTAGTGCGCCATTAAAGCCGTCTGTAAACACTCACACATGCAAATGCAATTTGTGTGACATGTTTTGATCCGCGCCTTTGTGCTGTAAGTGTTGTCGGATGAGGCCGGGCTTCCACTCCAAGCGGCGCTGATTGTGTTTTCATGTGGCGACAACCTTTGGAGCAGCACTTGTGTCACATTATGGATTCCACTTGTACAAAAAACAGACACAGACAGACGTGGCAGCGGCGGCGGCCTAATCACCTCCCTGATAACGATGGCAATGAGGAGTGACACTCTCGCTGAACTGCGACAAAACGAATCACAGATGGGGTCAGCGATGTGTCGGACGTGAGCACAGACAGGCTCAGTGGTCAGTGTTGGTCAAAACAGGGTGTAGTCAGAGGGGTTCTAATGTGGGCTCAAAAACAAAGACAGCAGTGGACATATTTAGTCTCTGTGGGGGAACTGAGTCACTTGATTGAGACAGAATGACAACGACAGAAGAAATGAGAAAGATGCGCTGTATTTTTTGGAAGGATGGCACTAGCGGAGCTGTTTGTCTCACAGAATTGTATTTAATGTTTAACAGAGCGCTAAAAATCACACTGAACGCATTTTCTCGTGGATGTGAAATTAATAAGGTTATAATTTCTTATTTAGTAGTAGGCTGTCTTCGTAGGCCAAGATTTTATGAGGAGAAACTGCTTAACTAGGAAACACCTCTGTGAGGAATTGGATTTTTTGTTTCTGTTTTGTTTTCTTTATGGTTTCTCTGTGGGTTTTAATTAGTGTTTTCAGTTTGGGTTTTTCCCGTTTGTGTTCCTGCTCAGTATTCACTCCTCCTCCGTCACTCTTTTGCCCTTCTTGCCACGCCCATCTCCACCTGTCCGTAATCATCTCCACTCACCTGTTTCCACTTCCCTCGTTACCCTCAGCACTCAAATACCCGGTCATTTCTCCCACTAGTCGCTGGTTCATTGTTTTTTGTTTGCCGTTAGCTGCCATGCTCCGTACCTTGTCTCCTTGTTGTTCTGCCCACCGTTGTTTGGATTTTTGTTCTTTTAAGTTGCTGCCTCGTCAGCTTTTGTTTTTGTTTATTTGTCTTATTTAATAAATTAGTTTCTTTTGTAATGAGTCTGCGCTCAGGGTTCCTTTCCGTCCACAAACCTGACAACCTCGGCCCCTTTCACAGATGGTCTGTGCAAACAACAGGCTGTGGGACACATTTTTGCTCCATGCCATGCTGCCTTCATCATTCACGAAAGCTCACATGGCAGCCTAAAGACTTCACTTGTCTCACCAACATCCTGGAAAAGTTGCTGATTACATCAATATCATTTTCAAGAGCTATCACTCTGCATAAGTGCAACTTTATTCTTTGTTCAGAGTGAGGGAACGTATACAAAAACCTTTTCAGCAGGTGTATCTCCTGAAGGTGGGAAGTCTGTTTTCAAAAATGTCCAATCCGATCTGGTCTCTGGTCATAGCCATGTCTCATAACTGACTAATTTCCTTATCCCAAAGTTTTGCCAGCTTACTGAATTGTCAAGTGGATTCTTTGTCTTTTCTTCTGGTTTTAAGCTGGAACATCTGACTTACTCTCTGCACATTACCGAACTTTCCGGACTATAAGGCGCACTAAAAAGCCTTCAATTTTCTCAAAAAACGACAGTGCGTCTTATAATCCAGAGCACCTTATATATGTAAGAAGTCGTAATGTTTTAGTATGACTTTGGTAAACTATGAAGCTACGCCGCTTGCAGCATTGAGGCTCAGTTATAGTCGCAGGGCTCCGTGCACGGGGCGTCGTGGAGGCGTTTATACTTGACACTTACGTCGGTGCAGTATTCTCCGAAAAGACCCTTAATGCGCCTTATAGTCCGTTGTGCCTTATATATGACAAAAGTTCGAAAATGGACCATTCATTGACAGTGCGTCTTATAATCCAGAGTGCCCTATAGTGCGGAAAATACTGTAATTTTGAAGTTGTGCTTTAACTCTATATATTTCTTAGTGATTGATCTTAAACTCGAGTCTTCTGAAAGCTCATTTTCAGAAGATGAAAGTGAGAACATTCCTCTAGAGTCAGACTTCAAGTCTACATCACAAACACTAGGTGCTCCCTGAGACGAGGGCTCAAAGTGAAGTCTTTCATGTTCATTAAGCTAAGTTGCTCCTATTAAAGCTGGAGTGTACAAGGCACACCTTAATGCCTCTGTGAATCCCTCAAGAAGAACTGATTAGCTGCCTAATCTCGGAGGATTACGTGGGGAAACAACTACTGAGAACAGGAAGCGTCAGTGCGGGAGATGGGACCATCAAAACGAGCCATTCTTTTGATCTTTTTCTTTTTTTCCACAATTTTCCCTCAGTCCCACTTATCTTCTCTTTTCCTGTGATCACATTTTAATTATACGGTTTAAGATCAAGAAACGGCATATCCTCCAAAAGCTGTTTAATCAATTCAGGTGAAGACAAACTCTTAAGTTTGCAGGTATCTTGTTTTGTCCCAACCCTTGGGAAATTCTCTAAATTGCAGTATAAGTTACAATATAATTCACACGGGGGATGATGTGTGTTAGAAAATAAACAATAAACCAAAATAAGTGAAATAGTGTCATAATCTATGATTACATAGTGTGTGTAATCTGTGTAAATGGTGCCTTATCATTAATGGGCAGTGATGGCGATGGGCAGCTATTCTCTGTTTCACTTCAACCTCTATGTCTGACCATTTTTTTGTAACTTCTGTGGGTGTGTGCTGCACACACACTGTCACACCTCTTGAGCTCTGTGCTAATGCCAAGAGACAGCATCCCAAACACAATGTTTTTTTACTTCCCACTACCTCCTTCAGGAGTGTCTCCAACCTAAATTCCATGAAATTCCTCTTTCTCGTGCATGTAGACCTGCATTTTTGATCGTTCAGAGAAGAGAATTGTGAGTGAGGGCAGATTTGCACCTATTTGCATACTTATATGGAGGTGTGTCATGTGCACTCAATTCCACGTCGATCTTTTTATGTGGAGTTTGCATGTTCTCCTCATGTGAAGGTTTTCTCCAGGTTCTCCTGCTACCTCCTTTGTTTGATTGCCGATTCTTAAATGGACCGTTTTTCTTTTATTCTTCTGCATTGTTGTTTGTGTCTGTGTTGGCCCTGTGATGGACAACAACATACACCGCCTCCCCTCAGAATACTAGACGGGACAAAGTGGTTACAGAAAATGTTGCTATTTAAAAAAGGAATCCATTATTTTAGCCTGCTGACAAACGCACCATGCAGCCATTCTGAAAACCACTTAGGTGGAAATTTCCACAGCCGAAAAGGCAGAGGGGAATGAAAAACCTTCAGGTCTGTGTTTAAAACTGAAGTGTGTTTCCAACCATTTGGCTAATAGGTGCCACTGCTGGTTTTACTGCCACAGCAGGTGTTCCTGAAATTAGTCGTTGAACCAAGCCGCTGCGTTGCAGCAATTATTTTGTTCAGAATTGCTCCGCACTCTTTGTGAACTATGGGCAGGTCTAGAAGAAATACTGATGCCAGATTGTTCGGGGATTATGATCAAATTGGCACTGAGAGCGATTAACAGTGGCGACAGGAAGCTGGAAGGGAAAGCTGACTAAAGAAAGGAGAAATTAAAGTTAAAAAAAAGGGGGTGATGAGTTTTTCACGATAGAAATAGCTGGGACAGAGTGGAGTAAGAGGCAGGCGTTATCTTAAGGCTTACTCACGAAGACCATGGAAGGGTTCATCCTCTGCATGCTGTGAGAGTGAATGTGTGTCTGCATGGTGCTTATCATTCCACCAGGGTGTCAGGGATTCTTTTGGTGTGCTCCATAACGACAGAGTTCATTTTGCTGTGAATAAATTTGGCTTCCGCGCAAATGATGATGTCTGACTGATTTCATTGGAGAAGGCTGCTGAGCACAGTCATTGCATGAAAACACTGCCCTAAGCGGTCTGTTTCCTCAGTTGTTAGTGGAACTGTGTGTGAAGGTGGCAAGCAGAGAACGTATACTGTCATCCTTTAGTCCATATTGATGAGCCGGTCTTTACTGCAGGTGTGTGTCATGTTTAAGGTGTTGTTTATTTTGTGTGTGCATGGCAACAGTGGTGATTGACAAAAAGCGTGATAAACGTTACAAAACTCTGAACATAAGTGTAGTAGGGTTGCCCATCACTGGATGAAGTCACTTCAGTCCGATAGGGTGTTCTACAGCAGTGGTGCCCAATCCTTGTCCTGGAGGGCCACGATCCTGCAGGTTTTAGATGTTTCTCTGCTCTTCAGCAGGTCTTCAAGTTCTGCAGAAGCCTGTTAATCACTCAATCATTCAAATCAGGTGTCAAAGCAGAGAGAAACAACTAAAACCTGCAGGTCAGTGGCCCTCCAGGACCAGGATCGGACACCACTGTTCTACAGTGTCTGTTGTAATTCATATCACCCGCTGCCATGAAAAGTAGGATCATCTAATTGCCTGCGTCTAAAATTATTTATTTACATCTACAACTTATTAGTGTTTGCAGTCAGTGTAACTGACACAGCTGATCAACCTTATGAAACACAAAAATGGCTGTAATTCAGTCAAATTTGCACATATTGAGCAAAGATTTGGTGTGGTAGTAGCTGAGGTTGATGTCCAGCTTACAGTGTGAGTGCTAACTGATTGCACTGGATCGGTGTTGGAAACTTTGCCTTTAACTGTGCGAGTCGGCTCTGTCTGTTAGCGAAATATCCCACGAACCAGTTGGCAGATTTTAATGAAACTCTCAGAAAGTAGTTATTGGATGTACGTCTACAACTGATTAACTGTCTGAGGCAACCCGACTCAAGACGGTCGCTGCAATTAATCGACCTCAGCCAACACAAAATGGCTGTAACTCGGCAAAGTTTACAGACGTTCAGACAAAATTTTGTGTGGTAGTAACTGCAACAAATCCCACGGCACCAGCTTTTTACACACAACTTGTGGAAGAAGGGAGGCATGTGCCACATTTCATTAATATTTTCTATGTCACTTCAGTTTTAGATCAACGGAAACATCTTTCACATGTTGTGTTCCCAAATGGATGTTTCCAAAGTAAGCATTTTGGCGTTCGAATGGAAACAGGGTTAAAAATAAAGAAAAAGAAAAAGCAGTACATGATTTATTCAACAGTAAAAAAAAACTATTTTGGAGCCACATGGAGGCGAATGCTGTCAATAGTTTGAGCTCGGGTCTTCCTCCCCGTGCTGGAAAATTCCCTTTAGAGGCTTGATGTTCACTTTGCTGCTTCTGTTTCCCTTTTTTTGTGTGTTAAAAATCGCTCTCTTTCACCGCGTCTCTCTAAAACCTCTCAACCTCCAGCTCGAACTTCTCTTTCCTCTTCCAATTTGCTCTCTTTGCAGCTCTTTCAAAACTGGCATCCTCATTTATCAGCCAGCGTTTTATTTCCACCCCCTCCCCTCATTTTTCTTGTGCAAAGCATTTTTTTTTTTACACGAGAACGGCAATTTATCAACAGTTCAGATGTTAAAGTTTCAGAATAATGCGACTTTCATCAGGGTCGTGGAACAGTGGACAGGGGTCTTCACCCTTGCAGAGTTGCTGAAGGACTCATGGGAGTTTGGTTGTTCAGTCCACATGCGCTTTGTGGATCTGGAAGGGGCTTAAAACCGTCGTCCCCCAAGGCATTCTGTGGGGCTGCATGCAGCGGTATCGGGTGCTGGGGTCACTTGTGTGGGCTGTAAGGTCCCTGTATAATCAAGAGCTGTGTCCACATCCTTGGCTCAAATTTAAGCTTGTTTCCGTTGTGGGGTTGGACTCCACCCTCGTGTCCCATCCTGTTTTGTGGTGTTTATGGGGCAGAATCTCAAAGCCTAGATGAGGGAAGGAGGGAACTTCGAGGTCTCAACCCTGCCTTTTTTGTAGACGATGTGGTTCTGTTGGGTTCAAAGCATGAACTTCACACTTAGTCATAAGTGTGAGAGGCAAGAGATGAAATAGGATTCATCCTTATTTCTGCAAGTCATACAGCAAGTCTTAAAATGCTGAATGTAGTGATTTTGGAGTGAATTGCGTAGAAAATTAAAGGATTCCTAGCATTCTTTGAAGGAATGCCTATCGCCCGCTGCCTTTCATGCTTGAATATTAAACTAAGATTAAATTATGTTAAGAACTGGCAAAGCTACAGCCAGTTTGGTCAAATCTTGAAAACAAAATTTATGCATGATCTCATGATATCTTGATGAGATCAGTTAGCTGCCACAGCCATCTTGAATGGGATTGACTCCAAACATTAAAAAAAACATAAAAAAAAGAATAGGACTCCATAGTCAGCATAGATGAAGAATGTAACATCTTTAAGACTTAAAATACACTATGTTCACCTTGTGTAATTTCTCTATTTCAGTCACTTCGATATCCTCTGTCTCGCTCAGCTCTCCCCACCCAGAGACTTAAAAATATTACTCTGCCTGCTGGGCAATATAGTCAGACCACGCTGCTTCTCGGATCAATCGCCTGTCACGGGAGGGGTCGCGCAAATCCTGACGGAGAACCAGGGAACGGAGAGGATTTTGACAGAGAGAGGGAGAGACAGGAGAGGTCGATCGATATGCCGAACTCTTCAGTGCAGGAGCACTGCGAACGCACACACTGCCCACACCTTTCGCACAATATTAACTGCAGCGTGGGATCGCAGCGCGGCAAACAGAAGCGGCACACAAAGCACACAGATTCTTACACTCGAGACAAACACAGACATGCTGTCTGGAACTGACCAGAATCTCAATCTAAACCAGAGCGACTGGGATGAACTGCTTTACTTGCACTTCTTAAAATCCTGCTAAATTTATACAAGACTTGGGTTATCAAATTCACAACAGCAATGCTAGGAATGAAACATTTCCTTTCCTTTACATGTGGTAACAACTTTTTTGTAACTGCTTAATTAAAATGCTACCATATTCCATCACTATTAGAGTATTTTCTTTCATCTAGGTATAAAAAAAGCAGGAATGTCTTTTACGCACTTCACTTTTAACAATACTGCACCTCCATTTTTACCATCATAACCTGCTACCCTCGGACACCTTTAATTTGTGTATTATTATGTATTAGTTCCAATTAGAGTTGAATCATGTAATAAAATATTTAAAGAGGAAATTATTTATTCAGCGTTAACCGTTCCTGCTCCTTGTTTTAGATGTTTTTTCTGCTTCAATACCTGATTTAGTGTAGCCGTTTGCTATCAGCTTTTTGATGAGCTTGATTGACAAGTTGAGGAGGTAATTCAGTCATTTTGAATCAGGTGTGTTGGAGCAGAGACACAGCTAACACATTCAGAGCAGTGGGTCCTTAATCGGAGCTCACGGAAACACAGTTTTTTCCCCAAAACAGTCTTTGTATTTACTGCTTCGAGAAGTATCCCAGTAAACATGGCACTGTTTCAAGAAACGCCTTCGTCTGAACGGGAACACTTAAAAATGAACCAAATCGCTGAAGTAACTGTGCCGGGCCTGTGTGTGGCGCTGTGAAGCTGCCACGAGAAGACACCAAAAACAGGAAACAAGGCGCGGCGCAGACTCATAAATCTTGCACGCTGCGGGAGAAATGTAGATACAAGAAGAAGGACGCCCTCGTGTTGCAGGTTATAGTAGAGGAGGGAATACGACGTCATTATTTTCAAAAGGATGTTATGGCTGTTTACACAAATCAAACCCGCCATTTCAGGGTTTCCAAAGGGTCTGCCGTGTAATTGAATGGGTCGGTGAGGTCCTAAGCCCTAGTGGAGTGCAGAGAAGATAAAACCTGCCTATGAAGGGGAAGTATAACTAGTAACAGGGTTTCTGTCACAGTCTTGGATTCCCATCGGCCCGCCCTCTGGTCTATAATGTTCTGGGGGCGGGGCGTGCCCTTTCATTGCCTCCTCTGAATTGCCTTGTCTATGTGGCTCTTCCAGCTGCCTGAATCAGACTAGTCCGGGCCCGGCGAGGTTCGACGTTGAGCCACGTTTGAAAGTTTGGTGTGAGGTGCACGTGTGTCCGGGACTCAGTCTGTGCTCAAACTTTGGAACTCCACCTTTAGTTGGATGCTATGGTCTCACCGTAGCCTTTGCCTGAGAATAATATCTGACACCACCAAGCGATGTGTACTAATGCTACAATAAATGCACATTCCTGTACACGGCAAATTGCTGTCCGTCACGGTGGACTGAACAGTCTCGATGATGTCACTGCATGGATGCACTTGGATCTTTGAACATTAGCATTTATTTCTACTTTATTCTACGGGATCACATTGTTGCTCAATAGTCCGAGGTGCCTTCGTGTCTGTAATCTGTGAACTAGGATGGTTTACGTTCCCCCTGTAGTGAAGTGATCACTTCTGCTGCTCTAATGAAATCTTGCTCGCTTGTTCCAGATTTGCTCCTGAAATGACTCCTGGCTGGGTGAAATCTATGTGGCAGAGAGTGCAGGAGAAATGCGAAGGCAGGAGGGCTGGGTGGATGGAGGAGGCAGCAGACAGCTAGAGGGGCTTGAGGGTGTGTGTGTGTGTGTGTGTGTGTGGTGGTGGTGGGGGGGGGGGAATAAATGGACAGCGCACCTGAGAGACTTTGAGAGGAAGAGGAGGGCATGATCTCTTGTTTTGAAATGAAAAGAACAGAGAGGCTGAGACCGTGAATAGACCGCCTGCTTGTAGCCCTTCTGGATCAGAGGGAAGAAGCTCCACATGCTCGCACTCTCACCGACTAATGAGCGCTCTACAAAGAGCCCTTCTCTCCTTTGCCTCCTCCTCTGCGTCCTTTCCTTCCTTCGGTCCTTCCCTCTTCCTCCCACTGTCCTTCTCCTTTCAAAACATGGAGGTTTTTCTCCGCTCCTGTTTTTGTAAAAAGACGAGTGCGCGCACACAGGTGGGAGGACGCGCAAAGACAAACAAGCGGGCAAAGTTGTGACAGTGGAGCAGGTGCACCTCAGATTACGTTTAAGTGTGTGAGACAGAAAGAGGAGAGGAAGAGCCACAGGGGGGGGGCAGAGATGAGAGCTTTGATTGAGGGTCGTGCGTGTGCGCTCACCAAGCGACAACCAGCGTTGGCCGATGCAGACAACGTGCAATGAAAACATAAATAAAAACAGGGACGGAAAGAGAAAATGAGATGGGTGGAGGGGGGGGGCTTCGGCATTAGAGCAGCTCATATTTTCCCACAAGCTTCGCTTCCTCCAGCACGCAAGAAGACCGCCGCTCAGCCATCCTCGCTCCCCCCTCTCTCTCGTTTTCTCCCTCTCTCCTCTTCCTCTTCGTCTGCGCTCCACTTGGGGAGGAGGTGGCGGTGGGAGGAGCGGGAGGAGCGGAGGAGGGGCGGGGGGCGCAGCTCCTGCTGTGTCGATGGGAAGGCAGTTACAAACGTTACTATTTTGAGAGGCAGTCAGCGCATACGCTCCGTGCGCAGTGGCAAAGCCATCGAAAACAGGGGCAAGGAGGCAGAGAAAAGGCAGAGGGACCTTTGCTTCCTTTTTTTTTTTCTTATAAATTTTTCATTCCATTTCTTTTCCTTCAAGCACGTTAAATGTTTTGCAAGCAAAAAATCAAAGAAGAGGGGAGGAGGTCGCACAGGGGGAGCCTCGGACCTGCAGCCGATTTTAAACCGTGCCGCCAAATCCAGCTAGAGCCCCCCGAAGTCAGGAGGTCACGCGCCAAGGAGCTTTGCAGAACTTCATTGTAAAGATTTTTTTTTTTAAGAACCAGGAAAAAATAAAGGGGGAAAGAAAAAAAAAAAAGGAAAGAACAAAAAGAGGAGACAGGGGCTTTGGAGGTGAGGTGAAGGAGATAAAGATGGCGAGTTTTGGGAAACTCACAGACTACTTTAATCGCCGTAAGTCTCGGGAAGAGCTGCGGGTGGGCAGGAGCTCGCGGCGCAGTGGCAGCTACTGCTGCTCTGTGGCAGAGGCCAGGTAACCAGTGTTTATGTCTGTACGAGAGCGTGTGTGTGTGTCTGCAAAGGTATTCCTGCCCTAATAGAGTCTGCATGGTGTACTATCGATTTTCATCCATGACTGTAAACACTGTCACTTCCCCGCCTCTCTGTGCAGTGAACATGTGCACATCCTCTGCCTTAAACATCACGATGGTTCCTACGGGGACACCATTTATAACAAAACAGCTGTTTTTTTACTGATGTGTATTAAAAAAAAGAAAAACAAAACAAAAAACAACAACAAATTAGGGTGACGTAAAGGAGTCACTGCAGAGGTGTGTCTGCATGCAGATCCAGCTGTTAACAGGTGTTTGTTTGGTTGTGAGCATCTGTTTGTGTGAGCCAGCATCGTGTGTTACATAAGTGTGGAGGTGCAGTGGATGTGTGCTGTCAGGCGTTCTACAGCTTCTTCCTACTGACGCACAGTTTTAACACGGAGCCGAATGCTATACTTAGAAATAGAAAGGGTAAACTCGTGCTTGATATAGAAATAAAGAAGACTAAAAAAAAAAAAGAGAAAAAAGGTCAAACACAATGTGTTCAATAAACAAAAACCGCCTCGGATCATCTGGGTCGTGCTGCGTGTTCACACTTCAAGCTTTTAACGGTAATTTTGTTTTTACACTTTTACAGTGTCACGGTTTAGTTGCAGTTGGATCCAGGATGCAGACGGACACGGGGGACTCGGTGAAACGATTAAGGATTTAATTAAATAAACTAAAAGGCTGGAGTGGCGGCAAAATACAAAGTTAGAAAAACAACCCGGGCACCTGACAGGGGCATGCAACCAAAATGACTGACTAATGAGCAGCGAGGACTGAGAGAAATAAATAGATGAAGCTAACGGTGGCAGGGGAGCTTAATGAATACAAGGAACAGGTGTAAGTGGTAGGGGCAGGACTGAGAACATTTCGAGATCTGAATGGCTGAAACAGATGAAAGTATGCTGTAGTAGTTACAGTCTAAAACGCTACGAGGTTAATTCCTCACAATACATGATCCTTTGTATTTTAGCATCAGGGTTTATACACAGCATTTGTTGTTATCGGCGTCAACATTTGATGCACGGAGTAGCGACAAGCCGTTTTCTTTTTCTTTTTTTTTTACAGCCCTTTGAAAGCTAGGTTTGTTTTCCTATAGGTTTTGTATGTGTTGATGTGCTTTTTTTCTGTTGTCACGCGCAGGTGGTATTTTCCATGGTCTTTTGTTTTGATGGAGCTAAAATGATTTTTTTAGCTCTGTGGAAAGTTTTGGTTGTCATTTTGCCTTAGTCACAGTGCAGGAACGCTCAATGAGGGAGGGACAGCACAAGATAACATAAGGAGCAATTGTTTAAAAGTAGAAATGTAAAATAAGAACACCTGAAATGAATTAAATCGTATATGTAGTGTTTGATACAAATTCCAACACCAAAAGCAGCTATCATCCTTTAAGGCTGAAGACACCTTTCTTTAGAGGGTTTTGAAATTTTGCTTTTACTTGACAACCATGCTGACTGATAACTTTCAGTTGATTCGCCTCCTGAATTTATAAACCGACCATATTTTGCCTTGTTTGCCATTAGTGAACTGGAGCAAGGTCTGATTTTGTTTTTTTCTTTAAGCCAGACAATAAGATTTTGCCTCCTGTGTCTGCTCTTCCAGGGCACTTGTTTTTTACGTTTCCAGTTTTCTTGAACTGAAGATCTCGGAGACGGCCTGAGAAAATGCCACCGCATTTTGGCACAGCCCTTACATTGAATGAACCGAACAGAGGTTTGTGGTTAAGAGTCAGGCGAATGTCGCAACAAACAGAACTACAGCTGCGAGGCCAGACGCCTTTAATCTCATCCTCCTTCTCTGCGTCCGATCTCATCTCATCCCAAGTATTGACGTGCATCTGAGCCGCCTCGCCACTTCTTTAACCATCTTCTTCTTGCAGCTATCGTTCCGTCTGCCTTGCCGTTTCATCGTGAATCCATTTCTGTTGTTTTTCCTCCTGTCTCAGATCCTCACAGGGCCTCCTTTGGTAGCTAAGTGGGAGGGATGGCAGCAGAATGAGGTGCTAGACTGTTGTTTATCAGCTCTCGCTGTTTACTTCACCTACCAGTCGCACGGTGCCTTGGTTTAAATAGAACGGATAAGTTTGGACAGCATTGTTATGCATTCATTTATTTATTTGGTCACAAGGTGAGTTTGATTCCGTGAGAAGCTAATCATGAGCTAAAATGTGAGCTCGTCCTTGATTTGTGAGACTCTACGTTGAATTGTATCACCAGTACGGAAGTGCAGTTCCAGCACAAACACCTGCCTGTGCTACTTGAATCGAAATGATGTCCATCAGCTGTTATATTACTCATTTATAGCAGACGTGTTAATGTGGGTGGACATCTGGCATTAAAAATAGAAAAACTTTAAAGGCCTAGCACTCCTTGAAATAATCCTTTCATGCCAGTTTTAGACTAAGATCATCATACAGTGAGAAAATGACAGAGTTGTAACCTTGAAAATAATGTTATGTGTTGCAAAACTACAATATCTCACCAAGGGGGCAGCAACCCGCAGGCAGCCCCCCCCACACGATGCTGTCAGAGACCCCCATCATAACTATTTGTTGTGA
Organism: Kryptolebias marmoratus; assembly: GCF_001649575.2. Lineage (NCBI taxonomy): Eukaryota > Metazoa > Chordata > Actinopteri > Cyprinodontiformes > Rivulidae > Kryptolebias > Kryptolebias marmoratus. The sequence goes on along the minus strand of NC_051446.1, from coordinate 14,795,310 downwards.
ATGGCTGTCAGCTACTACCACGTCAAACTTTAGCTCAATATCTGTATAAATGACTGAGTTATAGCTATTTTTGTGTTGGCTAATGCCAATTAGCTGTGGTGGCCATCTTGAATTAGATTGACTCCAAAGGTTAATGATTTGTAGATGAACATCCAGTGATTACTTCCTGCAGGTTTTGTTAAAATCCGTTCAGTGGTTCATGAGATATTTTGCTAACAGACAAACAGGGTTGACGGCAACAGTTAATGCCAACGTTTTAGGCAAGAGTCTTACGCAAAGAGTAGCCCTTAGCGTATGTGTTGCAAGTGACTCTTGGTTGCTACCACAATAAAATTTAGCTCCAAATTTGTAAAATTAACTGAATTGGAGCCATTTTTGTGTTTTTTGAAGTCAGTTAGCTGTGGCAGCCATCTTGGCCCAGCTTGACTTCTGAAGTTATTCAGATGTGGATGTACATTCAGTTATTACTTTCTAAAAAAAAATGTTAAAATAGATCTATTGGTTCCTGAAATATTTAGCTAACAGGCAAACTCACAAACAAACACACAGAGATTTGGGTAAAAACATTATCGCCCGCCTTCTCCTTTCGAAGGCGGGTGATAAAAAAAAAAAACCCTGATTTCCTGCCTCCGAACATCCAGTGTCTCTCATCCTCACAGCCTCCTCTTCCCTCGCTCTCATCCACTCACTGTCTTTTCATTATCTCACGCCTCTCCTTTCTCTCGGACTTTCCAGCCTCCTTTTTTCTGCGTCGCCACTTTCATCCTTCCTCTGCCGCCCGCTGTCGGCCCTGCTTCTGATGGCCGGCTTCTTCGAAACTCTGACAGCGACGAAAGTGAACTCCGAAAGGTTGCGGGACTTGCAGCATTGCGGCGGCTCTGCCTTTCAAAAAGCGCTCAGCCTCCTCGCGGTAACTTGTGGAGGCGAAGAGGAGGAAAGGCGCCATCAGAACAATCAGACAGACATGTTCTTATGATGCTTATATGCATGTATGGGTCAGGTAACAAAGAACCAGTCCCTGCAGCAAATAGGCTCTTGTATTGTGTTCAAGTGTCACTTTGGAGAAATGGAAGTTCCACTTGTGACCTCATTTATCTTCTATTTCAAACATTCTGTCGAAGTCGAGCCAAATGCTCTCGCTGCGCAGTTTAATTTTTAAGATTGAGACTAACGTTGAAATTAGAAACACTGTCATTTTAGCTGAACGTTAACAGGGTTTTGCTGGCTGCGGTGGCTCAGTGGTCAGTGCCGCGGCCTGGTAACCCTGAGGCTGCAGGTTTGAGCCCAGGTTGAAGCATGAAGGTCTTTATACCCCTGAAAAAGGGAGCAGCTGAAAGAACTTACTTACTATAACAGGATTCTGGTGCTGATATTAAGATTAAATGTAGAAGAGTTAAAAAAAATCAACAGATTTTGACTTGTTGACTGGAAAAAGCTTCAGTAAAGACATGCAGCATATTTGGGTTTATTAAAAAAAAAAGTACATGCTCTTTTTTTAAACTTTCTCTTTTTGTAATGTAAACTCTGCTGTGTGTGTTTCAGGAGGATTGCTGCAAACTATTATTCTCTTGTTTATAGTTTCTTCCATATGTTTTTTTCTAGTCTAACTACTTCATCCTACTTTGTGCTGTTTTAACCGTTCCTACATACAACTGTTGGTTTTTGTGACTTTTATACCTTTCAAAGTATTTAACTTTATTTAAAATAAAATTCCCACAGAAATACATTAGGACCTTTTAAACTTCTTCAAAACATTGTTTTACTTTAGCGCTGCTTCACCTACTTGCTCTAGTTTTGTCCTCCTATTCTAGTTATAGTGTAGCTAATTTTATCTTTTAGCTCCTATTTTGCTCATGTTAGTTGTATCTAGTGCTTTGCTAATTATAGCTTTAAGCGAGAGTTTAGCCAATTTTAGCTTTGAGTTGTAGTTTTGCTACATATAGCTTCTAGCAACAGTTTGACTAATTTTAGCTTTTAGCCACAGTTTTGCTCATTTTAGCCTTTAGGTACAGTTAGTTAATTTGACATTTGAGCTGTGGTTTTGCTCATTTTAACTTCTTGCTGAAATGTTGTTATTTTCATCATTTAGCTACTGCTTTGCTTATTTTAGCTTGTGTTAGTTTTCCACTGCTCTGCTTCGGTTTAGCTTGTCCTCTACGTGTTTTAACTTCAAGACTTCAGTTTCAGCTTCGTCAGCATTCAGCTTTCACTGCGTTTGTGCAGAAAAGCAGAAAAAGCTAAAACTGAAGATGCATTAACTTGGAATTTGGGCACATTTTTATATCACAGTAGGTCATTTTTCCATAACTACCTTTGTTGGTGTTTGAAAAGTACAAGTTGAAATTGAAGTTGAAACAGTGTTTTTTGCAGAGTCGCTCAGTTATTTGTGCTTTTTAAAAAATCTCTAATAAATAAAAACCTCACAGCCAGCCTACAGTAAATCTGACGGATTCAGCGTCACCCTGCGATGAACAAGTTAACTTTCACCCTGTGAAGTAGAGAAATGGCTCTGCAGGCCTTCGCTCCCGCTTGTTGTTGAACCCTCCGAGCGCCGTCTCACTTAATTCATTTCATTTATTGACTCCAGCGTCTGCTGCATGAATGGAAGATAAAGACAGGGATTAATCGGCTCTTATCTCGTTGCCTCCCCTGCTCTCTCCAGCTCGTGGCATGGAGATACGTGAATACTGTCTGGGAGATTTTTACTTTTTCTTGAAATCTCTTAGTGTTGATGGCTTTGTCTCAAAATGGCAGAGGTCTTTGAAGATGGAAAATAAAATAAACGGAAAGACAGCAATAAATAAAAAGATGCTGTTTAACTGAATTTAGAAAAGTTCACATCTTTATGTTATTAGATTATTAAATTAATCATTATTCTGTGACAGAACATTAAAAAATGACATATTAAGCTCATTAAAGTAATAGTTCAGACCGTTTGAAGTGAGGTATTGTGGAAACATTATAATAAATAATTTCTTACCTGCTGCAGATAGCTCTTTTAACAATCTTAGTTGGAGAAATTAAGTTTGTCTCCAGTTTAAATGGCACCAGATGCCATGCTGTATTTTTGCGGTGCAAGGATGTAAACCCCGCCCCTAGCTCCCTGCAAACAAACACGGTGCTTTTTTATTTAATAAATAACTAAGTACGGCTAAATGCAGCTGAAAAATGAGTAGTTGAAAATACAGCCACAAGGTAAGAACTACATAAATCAATGGCGGTATTTTTCTGTTTCAATCTTTTTTGTGTACATGAATTTAAACCTATACTTCAGCCAGCCTACAGGGGGCGCTTGTCCTGTTTCTGCTTCACCTTCCACGTTACGTGTCTGTGTCTAGTTACTAATACGTGCTGATGGTCGAAATGCCAGCCAAGATTGGTTAATCCAGCAAGAATATTATAAAGTTCTTGCTAAAAGTGCCACATATTGAACAGGAAATGCTACAGCTACCTGCTGCTGCTGTCTGGGCTTGCAAATAACTATGGTATTGTATATAAATAACCATGCAGTGTGAGTTTGGCAGCTGTGTAAAGGTACAATCAAGTCTGTTTCTCCAAATTGAGATTATTCAAAACGCTATGTACAACAGGTAAGATGTTTATTGTTCATTTCCACAAAACATCTGCGCAGAGTGTCCACCTTATTCCTTTAATTTAAAGTGTTTTAGGCCGTGGTAAAGCTGAAATGAGTTTAGATTGTTTACGTCTAGCTTTCTGCCTCATGTAGTTCTGCAGGACTGTGTGCCCGAATGATACGTTGAGTGTTATTAAGTTGGTTCAGCACCAGAGAGAGTTCCTTCTCGCCACGGCGGCTGCAAACCAACAACATCCATCAAACCACTGCCAGCTCTTTTCTTCCTTCTCGGGCTGAAATGATGGGGCGTCGACCGAAACAACAGCTTGAATTATGGTCAATCCTCGAATATGTTTTCAGGAAAGTTTACGGTGTCAGGTTTGACGAATGCGTCAACACTCGCGGCATTAACNGGGTGGGGGGTGCTATTTTTACCAGTTAAATGGGTCACTAATGCAAACATGTCTTGCAGTAAAATGTAATCCTATGGAAGTGGGAGATCAGCATTTTGAAGCCTGTAGCACTGGCGAGACTGAAAGCAGAATTTGTTTAGTGCTTCATGAGATATTTTGCGAACAGGCAGACAAAGATATCTGTAAGTGGCTAATTGCAAATTTAAAACAAGGCTCTTGCACAATCTGTTAGTGCTCAGAATATTTGGTGGGGCTCCGTCCCAGCTAATACCACACCAAAGTATGGGTCAATATCTGTAAAATTGATAGATTTATAGGCATTTTTGTGTTTTCTAAGGTTAGTCGTCTGTGGCAGCCATTGTAAATTAGGTTGACTCAAAAAGGTATTGAGTTGTTGATGTACACCCAATGGTTACTGTCTGGGAGTTTCATTAAAATCTGTTCAGCAGTTCATGAGATATTTTGCTAACAGACAGGCACGTAAATGCACGCATTCGCACAGACACAGACAAGGGCAAAACCATTATCGTCTGGGCCATAAAACATCGTCTGAGTGTAGGTTAAACAAGAAAGGACACGAAAAAAAAGAAATGTTGAAGCCCTAAAACCTCACGATGAAAGCAATTCGCTGACCTGTCGGATCAACCCCCCCCCCCCCCACCCCCCAC
>NC_051446.1:14767839-14790458 GCF_001649575.2 Kryptolebias marmoratus | reverse complement strand
CCCCCCCCCCCCCCCCCGCTGTCTGTCACTCTTCAGAAATCTCATTCATATCTTGTCGCATCTTCCTTCTCTGACGCGGACGCTCCACTAAACAGGAAGCTTGGCTGCTGGCTGGGGCAGATCAGGAAACGTGGACTTCGTTCGTACTTCCAGCTCTGACAAAAACATTTACAGGTGGAGAGGGCTGCTGGGAGGCGAAGAAAATCAGCCTCTCCGCTCCTCTCCTCTCCTGTTTTTTCATCTCCTGTCCTCTTTTTCTCCCCTCTTTTTATTTTTTGTAATTGGCGTCGCTTAGCAACAGGTTTTGTTGGATGAGAGAAACCCATATTGTCGGCGCCCGTTTGGCCCCGTTCGTGTTCTCATCGTGACGTTTCGGCGGGACGCCGACAGCGGGGTTTTGTTGTGCACACGAGTATTTACCTACCGGTGGACTCTGAGTTATTTTCCCCTTCACGACTACTGCGAGGAGTGTGTGTGTGTGTGTGAGCTTCAGGCAAGTACTTCTTCACACAAGTCGGTGTGGATTGTTGTGGAGTGAGAGGAAAGTCAGTCCCCATGACTATCAAAGCGTGCGTCCTGCCTCCTACATATAGAGGCGGCATGGAAGCGTAATTCACCTTCAGCGGTGTTGTGTTTTTGATTTGAATCACATCCAGGGATTCTCTGGTCCCAAGTCAAATTTGCACAACTTCACATCCGCCCACGTCCTCTATCAGGTTGCGGTTTAATAGCTGAAAGTGGGCAGAGGTTGTTATGGCACCTCCGAGACCTGAAGGTGTGCTGACTTCGAGCTTGCAGTTGCTTTACCTAATAGATCCCCTGGGAAAAATAACGCTAACCCTTCGGATCATCCCGCTGTACATCGAGGGGAGATGAGGAAGAGCTACAACATGTTCCCCCTTTTAAAAACCAAAGGCAACATTTAACTTTTTTTTTTTTTTTTTGTTCTTTTTGACACATTTACTTAGGTTCTAACTTCTATCCGTAAACTGAGCGTTCTCATCTTTTGGAGTGGGGGGTTTTGTGGCACGGTTATGAGCAATCAATGTCTTACCTGTTGTCCCTAGCTTTTTGAGCAGCCTTGGTATGGGGAGCGGAGTTTAGTTCCCGACTCGTTCCGAGTGGGAACGAGAGCGCGGTGAATCGCAGCGATCTTAAACCAACACCCTGTCTCGAAAACTGTCAAAGCTGTTCAGGTGAAAGCTACTTTAGAAACCAAAGTTGCCTCACGTGGTTATGTACTTGCAAGTCTTTGGATATTTGCCAGCGCAGACAGTGGCAGCACAGGCTACTCCAGCGCACTTATAGGCATGAAAATAAGCGTGCAACCTGAAATTGACGACAGAAAAAGAAACAGTTAAGACGAACGACATTTTCAAAAATGGGGTTGTTCGAAGATGCCAGTGATCCACTTCGGTTTTGGCCTCGCTCGGACTAGCCAGTAGCTCGTCTGTCCGGTCAGAATTATACTCTCCAGTCGGAGGTTGACGCATGTTTTTATGACCACAGCGACCGCATCTGTTGTGCCACATGGAGGACATTTCTGACGTAGATCCGTACGCAGGAAGTGCGTTTCTGTGTTTGGGCTGTAAGAAATAAGCATCGCTTACGTACTAGAATGAGTGTTGCTTGGAGTAGTGATCTTTTTAGGGGGGAAAAAAAAGGAAAGTGTTGATTTTAGATTTTAGAATGGTACTTAGAATACTGATTGTGATGTAAAAAAATTGAAAAGTGAGGCAAAACGGCCAAAATAGACACAAATCACAAGACAAAAAAGGGGCAGGACCATTCAGATGAAAAGCATCCAGACAAACATTTTAACCCATGCCTAAATAAAACAACATCTGCTCTTCAAACGTACAGGATATTATATTCCACTGTGTTGATTTCCTTAAATACCTTCCAGAGATAATCCAGTTAAAAACCTTTTTATTAGAAAACCATCAAACCATCCTTTTGTTTTGCTTTTTTTATACCCGATTTTCTTTTTTTACGAGCTTTGTGCACATCTTTTTCACGCAGCCATGCAGAGTATCGGCCGTCGTCCTCCCGACCAGACGAAAGCCACCACGTCTGAAAATCTGCTCGTTTCGGCGAGTTCGATCCCATCAATCTGACCGGAGCTGAAGGCAGAGAGGAGTCACAGCTGTGCCTTTGGCTTGGGGAGTGTTTTTTTGTTTTGTTTTTCCCAGGGTTTCGCCTCTGTTTAAATGCACGCAGATATTGAGGCTTTCGGCAAAAACAAAGTATGATTAGGACGTTACTTAAGGTAAAGGGAGAAGAATCAGCTCCACGAGCCGCCTCAGCCAGATTAGGATTGCTATAAATAACCTCATGTGTTGCGGCAAATGTTAAGTCGTTCCCTTGATTGTGGCCATTGATTTCCCCTGGAGATTGTGCCGTATCGACTGCTATGATAAATCAATCTTCAGTCATCCTAATCACCCTCGGCCTGATTATGCTGAGGAGGAAGTAATTTTGTTATCGATCCGTACGGCCGCTCTCGTTTCTCATTAAGGCCGAGCTATATGTGCGTCTGTCTATGTCTGTGCTCGCGAGCCAGGATTGTGCCTGTCCCCCCCACCACACACACACACACACACAAAGTCGAGCACTGTGTTCAGTTTTAGGCTTATTCATTTCGCACACTGATGAGATTACCCCATGTTTCCATGTGTGCCCCCTCTCTTCATGCAGGTCTCTGGAAAGGAAGCTGCAGAGACCCCTACTGGCCAAGTCCCGAACTCTCCCCAGCATCCCCCAGTCTCCGACGGTCTCCAGGGTCCACCACTCGGATCTCATTGGCGGGAGTCCCCCCCGCCGGAAGAACCCGCCTCCTGCCGCCGGCCAATCAAAGGCCTGCACGCTGCCTCCTGCAGGTAAACAGGAAGCTACGACATGACACTGTCACTTTTTTTTTTCGGAATGTAAAACTTTGTTGGATCAAACGTATGTGCGGTTCTTCCCTCCCCATCCCCCGGGCTTCAGCATACACTCTTCGTAGTATGCAGGAAAAAAAAAAAGGGAGTTTCGCCTTCAAACACAACTTTGACCTTCAAATATTTATCGCAGGTTACGCCAGTGGAGTAGTCTGGGCTCCACTGATGCAACAGTGACACAATGTAGAAATCCACAACAGCATGTTCACTGAAACTCCTGTGCAATTGTTACAGATTTAGGCTGAACCAGAATATTAGGCTTTCTGGCGGTTCTGGGCAGCAGTTAGTTTTGATCCTTGGTCATGAATTTTATGACTTACTTTTTATCTACTGCAGATCCTACACTCAGTACTGATAAGCAGTTCACACGAGCCCACTTAAAAAAAAAGTCACTTTTTAAAATTTTCATTGTCTGCCAATAGAGATCCACCACTGATTGACATTCAAAGTCAGACCATTGTAAGGTGAGTACCACAGCCAGTTCAAAAACACACAAATGTCTGTAACTGTCAGTTTTTCAGATACTGACCTATAATTTGATGTGGTAGTAGCTGAGACTGAACCCCAGCATAGAATCTGAGCGCTAACAGATTGTCCAAGATCTTTGCTTAAAATGTGCCATTAACTACTGACAGTCAACTTTGTCTGTTAGCAAAATACCTCACGAAGCCCTGAAAAGATTTTTATGAAATGTGCAGGGAGTGATTATTGGATGTACGTCTACAACTGATTCACTTTTGGAGTTAACCCAATTCAAGACGGCTGCCACAGATAAACAAAATTAGCCATCACAAAAAAGGCTTTAATTCAATCAGTGTTACAGATATTGAGCTAAAATTTGACGTAGTAGTAGTTGAGACTAATCTACATCACATATTTCAAGGACTTTTAACAATTTTTTTGCTATTAACTGTTTGGAGTTATTCCTGTGTGTCTGTTAGCAAAATATCTCATGAGTCACTGGACGGATTTTATTGAAACTTTCCAAAAGTAATCACTGGATGAACATCTACAAGTGATTTACTTTCGGAGTCACCCTAATTCTAAGATGGCAACAGTAACCAACACAAAAAGGGCTGTAACTCAGTCAGTTCGGCAGGTATTGAGCTACAATTTGACGCGGTAGAAGCCGAGAGGATTTTTTTTTAAAGGTTTGACCAAAATGGCTCCAACTCCATCATCTCTCAAACATAAGATGATCTTCGTCTGAAATTTGGCATAAAGCACAGCCGGCCAACTCTTGGCCTTTAATAAGATGGAGCACTGGCCCGAGTGGGGCTGAGCGCTCTTTGCACGTGTTTTTTTAGATCATCCCTAAATGTCAGCCTCTGTAATGTAAAAGCATCCTGAACTTTGTATCAAACGGTCAGTCACTCGGAGAGCGCCGAGCGCCGGGGATACAATAACGTAAAGGGCACCGGGGCTTAAATCGTAGTCGCCTTAGCGATGTCAAACACGGCCCATTCCTTCCACCTTTTTAAACGTCCGCACCTGCTGCAAGTCTTTGATATGTCTCTCACACAGCCGAGCGCTGGGGCCTCACCCTGTTGTCTCGACGCATACGAGAAAGATCTGGTATGTCCTCTCTCTCTCTCTCTCTCTCCCTCCTCTCCTCGCCTGTAAGTCAAACACCATTCCTTCGCCTCCGAGAGAAAACACGTCCCGGAGAACCTCGCGTGAAAGAGGAATAGGATGTTGTTAGGCGAGGAAGCGGTTTAGTTCGGTCGTTCTGCCAAACAGAAGCAGGCGATTCAATTGCGAGCCGTGCTTCTCCGTGTGCGCACAGTTTCACAAGTGACCTATATACTGCGTCCAATAATGCTCCGAAGCTCCTCGCAGCTCCAAAACGACTCCAAAGTGGGCTGTTTGCGGGGAATCGATCTTTCCTCGGACCCCAAACAATCACGTCGGAGTTGGGTGCCGCAGAGTCAGAGCCGGACTCGTCTCCTCGGCCGCGTGTGAATTCTGACACTGAGCTGTCGCCGTGGAGCGATGGCGCTCACTTTGAAGACTGGGGCTTCATCACCAGATGAATGCTCCTTTTTTTTTTTGTTTTTGTTTCTTTCTTTCCTCTGTAGTGCAGAACTCCACAAAAAGAAAGAGGGAAAAACAACAACATCAAAACAGTGAAATCTTATAAAAACTGGGAAAAGTTTTCTTTTTGAAGTAAACCAGAGTCCCAGTGGACTGACGGAAAGATGCACACAGTAAGAGCTTCAAAATCAAACCTGAAAAAAAAAAAAAGCCCAAACATCACAGTCAAAGTTCATTTTCTAACAAAAGAAATTTAAATAAAAAACTTAGTTTTTATGCTGTTTCCACCATATTTGTTACAAAAACTTGAAATACATGTTCATAAATTGATAAAAAAAATACCATTATGGATGTTAAGACTTTGTGTTGTCATTATGTCCTGATTAGCATTTTTGAATGTTTAAACAGCTCACAGATGGGGTCGCACACCTTTGTCACTGTTATTTTATGGGTCGGAAGCTGAAAAGTTTGGTTTACATCATACTATCTTAACTAACACACTAAGCTTGTGGCTTTTTTATCTGTTTACAGTTTTATTGCCCTAAAATAATATTAATAGTGGCCTGTCTCGCATGAGTTTGTGTTTAAGACACTTAGAATTGTCTCCCAAATGTCTCCCAAACTCCTGGCGTTATGTGGGTCAAACTTCACCAGGAACTCGCAGTTCTGTTGGACAAATGTCCTGCAATGTCCACCCCCACCCGCAGACGATGAAGACGCCCACAATTGCTTGGCGATGCTTCTTTGCCAGGGGAAGTTCAGAATGTTTCTGGACATTTTGGAGATACTGGCTTACACAACGAATGAGCTGACGTTTGCTGCTTAGACAGCAGGGTTTTTTTTTTTTTTTTTTTTTTCTTGCTTTTGTTTTTTTCCCATCCTCTCCCTCTCTCTTTCTCTCTTTCATTTTTTTTGTTTGTTTTTTTTTTTGGTCCAAATTTTAATCAAAGCCGATCTTGTCTCATTTTGTAATAATTTCATGCACAGCTTCTTTTTGTTTGAACACGGCAAGTAGAACTTAATTAACCTTTCCGGGGCTTGTTCTGACAGTTTTTCTGTGCGCCTGCCTGCTAAAAATATTCAAGCAAATTTCCGTTTTGTTTGTTTAAAGCATTTTACTCAGCCCCCTTCACGAATGAATATTGTCAAAAAAATAAATAAATAAATAGAAAATGCAGGAAAAGACAACCTCCTCTCTGGCTCACTCTCTTCACTTTTTTCTCGATCATGATGTTTGAACAATGGCGGTGTTATTTTATCAATAAAGCCACTTTGCTGGAGGGGCACCAGCCCCAGCCTCCTGTGCTGTAATCCAATAAATCCTTCCTGTCTCTTTGCCAAATGATCCCTGACTGAGCTGGATTGTCTGTGCTCGCTTCGTTCAGACCAATTCCTTCCATTTTATGAACATCTCTGCTGTCTACATCTCTCTCTGCTGTTTTTTTTTTTTTTCACTGCTTGGGTGCTGCTCAGATGCAAATATCAAATTAAAGAATTCAGTCTCATGTGGCTCCTTGTTGCCTAGCAACTACTGTCATCGACCATGATGCGACCTCGCTCTTTCTGCCACTCTTTATCCCTGCAGGAGTGGGAAGACAACTTTTTTTTTTTTTCCCCCCTCCTTGTCTGTTGGTTTAATAACCCAGCTACACTTCATTCACAGATTTAAGCTGCTTCTTATATTACTGACAAGTTCTGCCTCAGAGTTTACACTGAGAGGAGCTCCGGAGGCTTTTTTTTGCTGCAGCGTTTTGTTTTTTCAGCTTTGGAAGTCAAACACAACTTCCCTGATTGAAGAACAGATACTAAATTTGCAATAAAGATGTATTTAAGTTTACACAAAAGCTACCATTGCTCATCTTTTTAAGATAACGAATGTGTGACTGTTTAAAAAAAGACTCAAAACTGAGACAAACTGACCAAATTGACACGCTGATGGCTATTTTTAGCCCTTATCCACACACTAAAACACAGTTTTTGCCCAAACAATCTTGAAATTAAATACATTCTTATTGTAAAATCATTTACAAGGAAAACAATTTCCTGTTTTAGGAATTAGCTTCATCCACTCTGAAACACCGAAAACGAGCCAAAACGCTGTAGTAACTATGCCAGGCCTGTATGTGGGGCTGTAATGCTGCCCTCAGACTACAGTAAAACAGGAAACAGAGCATGGAGCGTGTGAGTAAAACTTACATGCTTACCTGCTTGTTCCCAAAAACACTGTTTGCATGTGGGCCCAATGCTCCAACAAGAAAAACCTTTCCCAATTCACAAAACACCATTCTTGTGCTGACAGCCCCATAAAGTCGTCCCAAAACATCTTTATGCCGTCGGTTTTGCACAACTTGGTTATTCCGACGGAATTAATATTATATTCCTGCTGAAAGTGCTCTATAGACATGTATCAAAACACTAGACCAGTGTCCCTGCTGTCTCTTGTAAGCAGCCATGTTGTATTTTTGGGACCAGCCTCTGGCCTCTAGTGTTGTTGGGCCTTAAGTCCAGCCTACCCACACAGTCATGGTGTCACATTACCTTTCTTTTAAGCAGAAAAGAAGTCATTACAACTAAACATATTAAAAATTAATAATATAGCAGAAAGATTAGAACTATGTGAATCAATAAATCCAGAGCTGAAAAATACCTTTTGTTTACATGGAGGGGCAGGACTTAAAACCCGTCACCTGTAAGCGTTCAAAGTATACGTTGGGGATGACTCACAGCTACCACCACACCAAATTTTAGCTCAATATCTGTCTAGTTAGCTGCATCACAGCCATTTTTGTGTTGCTGTTTAAACCCGAACCAGACCCCTCCACAGAGAGGCCTGAATGGATCGTTCCTATGCAGCTTTTGGTATAATAGAGCGTGTGTGAACAGAGAAGAAACGGAAACAGATGGTAACCTTTCCCACAGAAGCCACAGCTGAGGTAACGCTACATACAGACGTTCTTTAGCCGCGGCGACACTGCTATCACAACGAGAAGCAACTCCCCGCCTCCGCAGGTTTGTCCGATATCAGGAAAACTCCTGCGTTTGTCTTTTTTCCCTAACCAAAATCCAAACAGCTGGTGTACGCCGTTTGCCGCTGACATATTTTAGAGCTAACAAGGAAAGAACAAAAGCAGACTGCAGGGCAGCTGCTCATTTGGAGTTTAGGTAGATGTATGCTTCTGCGACTGCATGACAGCGATTCTTCTGCAAACAGACACACTTCCTCATATATGAAAGACCCACGGGGTAACTAAAATGTACGACCCGTATTAACACATTCAAATATTTTAGCATAAAAGAGATGACCTGCATCCAGATCAGATCGCAGACATGCAGAAGGAAAACATGAGAGGTTGATTACAGGCTACATTTTCATTAATTTGGATTGTAAAGGTGTACTTGAAGTTTAAACTATCATTCTGTAGACCTGTCTGTTCTTCGCCTGCAGCCATGAAAGCCAGGCGATCATGTAATTGCTTGTGTCTGTGTTTGTTAGCAAAATACTCTCATGAACAAGTGGATGGATTTCAATGAGACTCTCAGAAAGTAATCACTGGCTGCACATCTACAACTAAATAACTTTTGGTGTTAACTCGATTCAAAGCAGCCGCTACAGCCAACTATACTTAGGAAACACAAAAATTGCTTTAACTCTTATTTCTTACAGATATTGAGCTGATATTTGACGTGGTCGTCACTGGTAGTCATTCACAGCACATACTTTCTGCTCTAACAGATCACACATTAACACGGGCAATTGTTCACAACGTTATTTTAAAGATTTACTCAAAACAACGATAACTCTGTCGTTTCTCAGCATAAAATGATCTTAGGTTCAATATCTGGCATAAAAGGCAGTGGGTGATGTGCATTCTGTAACATATAGGCTTTTAATTTTCTCAATTTTGAGCTGCCATGTAGTTCAGACTCCAGAATACTTATTTTGGGAGTGATCTTATTTGACACCGTACGTCAGTTTTCATTTATGAGATGCGTAGGGAAATACATTCTATTAAAATTTACATTCATTATAATAAATTGTGTTAAACCAGTTTTATACAGCCTCACAGGGAGCTGCCTGAGCTGTTCAGCTCTTATAGCTTTCCTTTCCTTGGTGATCTTATGCTGATGAACATAGTTTTTGAGGCCTCTGCAGTTCATCTTGTGTATAAACTGAAGGGTCGATGAGTGCTTTATGAGTGCCGTTAGTCAGACGCAGGACACCGACAAGATGTCTGACCAACTTCAGATGGAGAGCGATGGAAGTCGAATGTGATCATTGCAGCCGAGCCACATTCTGACAGCGCTGATTCATCTCAATTGTGCGACGCTGAGAGCTCCGTCATTATGTCAGAGTCCGAGAAAAACGCCGCTGTCGCCGCAGATCTGCTCCTTCGCTTTTTGTCGAACCACGAAGAACCATAATTTTGGTCTGACAACAAGCCTTAATCAAATCGTTAAGGAGGCCGGCAGAGCATAATGTGGCTGTAAAGTAATTGAGCTCAAACGGAAGCGAAATTACATTCTAAATATATTTTATTGAAGCAGTCATTGGATGACAGTTTCCAATAATTGTGTTGCGCAATCTGTCTTCCTCTCGTATATTCACCTGTCTTTTCCTCTCTTTTTTTTTTTTGTAGTTTGTTTTTGACTCATCTGCGCCTTTTCTCTCCTCTTCTAGGAGAACTTTGGCGTTTGGAGGATGACATGGAGAGTGACGACGAGACCGACCAGAGCGGCTGCGCCGAGCACCGCCCTCGCTCCCAGTCGCCCTTCTCCCACTTCAGGGCGCGAGCCGCCTACCTCCGGAAGAGCATGTCGGCCGACGACCACCTGGACATGAGCTTAGACTACGGCTCGGGGAAGACAGCCGAGAACAAGCCAGCTCGTGGCAACAAGGGAAAACTGAAGAGGAAGTTTGTAAGTCTGATTTTCTTACTCCTACCTACTTTTAGGGGTCTTAAAATATGTATTTGCTTAAAAAAGGGATTTTCTTTGACATACTTTCACACAACGACAGAGGAACGGAAATATAAATAGAGTATGTGTGGCTCATTACCTGAAAGTTTACAGCACTTTATTAAACTGACAATAGGATGAGGTAGTTTTATTTAATCAGTTTTATTTTTTTTTGACCATCAGTTTCTCTTGTTTACCTGCCAAAATCTTTTTTTTACAGCAAGATACTGAGCCAGATTCCTAAATTACTTGGATTAAAGTGTTTGCCCGGTCACTTTAATTCGTCGTATGGACATGTAAACTGAGAGTGGCTCTCGATGAAGTAATATTTCAAGTCAGCTGCCAGCAGAGTGTAGGAGGAACGCTGGTGTGAGCCGCTCGCAATCAAAGACTCAGACCTCTTCAGATGTAGGCTAAGAGCATTTCTTTTTTTTTATCCAGGAGAACAAAAACAACAACAACAAAAACAGATGAAGTTGGGATGTTGTATAAAATGTAAATATTCTGTAGAAACAGAACACGGTGACTTGCAAATCTCATAAACCCAGATTTTTTTCATAATTGAACATAGGAAACATATCAAATGTTTAAACTAAAAAAATGTACCATATTTCCCACGGTGACACTTCCCCTCTGCTTCTACCAACAAAGCCTTTCCTAAAAAGGACATCTTGTGGATGGGAGCATATGTTGTTCTGAAATCTGCATCAGCTTTTCTGCACTGATGTCCAGATGTGGAAGCTGCCCATGCCAGTGGTACTAACGCACCCACATACAATCAGAGATTTCTCAGACCACAGAACAGTCTCAGTTCATTTTAGATGAGCAGTGTTTGTAGACGGCGTTCACGTCTGGCTTCTCCTTTGCCTGATTGAGCTTTACCAGCATTTGTAGGTGTCAGAGTGCACTGTGTTTACAGACAATGATTTGTGGAAGTGTTCCTGACTCCATGCAGTGTTCAAAACAGAATCCAACCTGTTTCTTTTAATGCTGTGCTACCCGAGGGCCCGAAGATCACAAGCTTCAAATATTGACTTTTAGCCGCGCCCTTTTAGCTCAGAGATTTCTCCAGATTCTGAAAATCTTTTGATGATATGATCAACTGTAGATGACGGGATACTCAAAGCCTTTCAGACTTTCCATTGAGGAACATTTGTTATGTTTACTATGGTCCAATGTGAAGAAAATATGGGTATATGACATTAGCAAATCATTGTTTTTTTACATTTTGCACCACGTCCCAACCTTTCCACAATTAGGGTCGTAGATCTGAGGGTTCAAGGACAGAGGGCTCTATTTAAAACAGACTAAGTCTTTAAGTAACCATGTACTAGAGAAGCTTTAATTCACAATCATAAAGTTTATAGGTTATGCCTTTACTTGGTGCATTTGGTCAATTCTTTTGAGTAGTTCCAATTCCACAGCAAATTGTGTAAACTCTGACTATGACTTGAATTGAAAAACTGCAAGCAAAGATCACATGCCTGAAATAGACGAGCACACAGCTAATGTGCTGCTAAGGTTAGAAAACACTGTGCCAGGCTGCTGACCCTGAGAAATGATCTTCTTGCTCTGACAGTTCGAATCTATCATTGATGAAGAGGAAATCCCCACGCATGTTGTTGAATGCCTGTGTCAATCACGACAGGGAAAATTTCTACACGTTTGTCTGCATGAGAGCGAGACAAGGAGAGAAGTTTGTTCTTCTGTATATAAAAAACTAATAATATTAAAATACCAGGACTACAGAGTGTAGTGGTGCAGGACTATTGCTGGCTAGTTTCAGCCTCCTAGGCCTTGACTTGTTTTAGCTTATCTAATGAGGAAAGTATAATTGTCTTTCATGTTAATTAAAATCTCTCAGTGAGAGTAGTGGATGTTTCCTGGGATGCTCAGGGTGCAGCGGTGCGGGCTGCCGGCTTGATGAATAGACATTAAACATTAAAGACTTGTTTATTGTCCTTTGGACATCGGAGCAGGAAACTGGAGACCTCATTACCAGGCCCAACTTTGTAATTGATTCTCCAGTGGCAGAGGTGCAACAAGACACCAGCGTAGGTAGGAGACAATTTAAAGGTGTTTGTATGTCTGTGGCGCACCGCTAGACTTGGAGGGATCCGGCCTAAGATGGGTCAGGGAAGAAGATATTACACCGATGAGTGAGCCTCAGACTGAATTGAATTCGGGGGATCCACAGGACATTTGTCTTATTGAACCTCGCTGTCTGGAGTCGGAGCTCTGCGCTTACAGAAGTCATAAACAGGAGTCAGACCTCCAGATCTGACCTGAAATGAAAAAGAAAGGGAGAAGTTTATGGGGCGAACTTTGATCAGACTCTCCTGCTTCCCGTCGTGACTTAAAATGGGAACAGCACTGGACCTGATGACCTGCGGGCTGTGCTTCGGGGTGAGAGCTCATCTATTCTCTTGTGGTCGCACACGACATTAGAGGCACCATTAGGGGTACCTCATTACTGCATAATTCCTGCTTTATTACCACAATATAGAATTCCACTTAATGGTTTGGAGCCTTACAAAGGATAATGCATTAGGTGGAGGCTTTTATTCGAGCAGTCCTTTTGTGCGCCTTGATCAGGATGTCGCGTCTGCCACCCAGATGGAAAACTGGCGGAAATAAAAGCGTACTAAAAGACCAGCAGAGAGACAGCTTATATAAGGGATGCATGTGTTCAAACTTTTCCCTCTTACCACCCACTTATATATCCCTAAGGAGAAAAACTCTCTTTTAAAACTTATAGTCAATTCTCTTTTTTTTTTTTTGTCGCCATGGGAATAGCTTTTTTTTTTTTTGAAAAAAAAAATGCTTTCTGTCTTCAGCCTGTATTTTTTTTTTCTTTTTCTTTTTTCTTTACTCGGTACAAAACGCCGAGCAGACGTGTTGGACAATTTGTTACGGATGCAGGAAAAAATTAATTTAATTTTAAAATAAATTTAGAGCTGTGAATTGTTGCTCGAGCCCTCTACGCCCCGCCGAGCGCCGTTCACCTCAGGAAAATGACAGCCAAGAAAGCTGCAGCTCAGCCCGCCGGCTCCCCAGAAACAGCAGTTGTGCTTCTTGTGTATCGTGCCACTGTCGATGTTTACGGACAACTAATATCCTAATATCGAGACAGCAGAGTGGAGCAGCTCATATCCAATGAAACTGAAGAAGGGTGTTTAAAAGAAATAAAAATCTCCTGTATTGTAGAAATACACAGGTAGACAGGGGTGTTTAGGAAGTTAGTCCCTATGTTGAGATAAGAGCTGAGACAGTAGTATGTTTGCTCTGTCTCTCAGCAACATTACTCCAAAACATTCTTATCAAATTACATTCATATTGGTGGGAGAAATGAAGCTTGTGAAATTTGGTTAACTGCATGGATTTTTTAAGTCCTGACATCTGCGTTAGCCCTCAGCGCGTCGGCCTTATTTTCTTGACACGGCAGTTGCCACCTAAAGCGACGGTTCAGCTTTTTTGAAGTGGGGTTCCGAGGAAAGGAAGATCAGTGGTCTCCAATCCTGGTCCTCGAGGGCCACCATCCTGCATGTTTTCCTTGTTTCTCTGCTCCAACACACCTGATTTGAATCAGTGGGTGATTAACAGGCTTCTGCAGAACAAGAAGAGGTGATTTAACCACTGAATCAGGTGTGTTGGAGCAGAGAAACAAGAAAAAACATGCAGGATAGTGGCCCTCAAGGACCAGGATTGGAGACCCCTGTTCTAGATGTTCTTTGCAGGGTTCTCTCAAGTTTTTTTTTTTTTTTTTTTAGTTAGCCACACACCAGATTGATCAGCCACAAAGTGATGACGGCATCATTTAAAAATTCTTATTGCTATTATTTTATGCAACTTAGTCGCAGATGTGTGCAGACTTATGAACTACAGCACCATGTTGCTTAGTGATAACAGAGTAGATCTACTTCTACATCCCCTACGATGTCAATCACATTTTCCGGCTCACAAGCCAGCAGTGTTTCTGACTAGCCAGTGGCTGGTTAGGTTGAGGAACTAACATACTAATCTTTACTCATTCTTACTCAATATACTGATTCTTACTAGTTAGAAGCAGCAGAATGTGTTTTGTAGTCTACTAACGCTGCTGGATCATTTTTGGGTCAACTAAATGAGCTTTCTTCCATCTAATTGTTTGTAATGGAGGCTGCTTCTTAAAAAGTGGCACAGAAATTAAGCATGCACCTGCTTCTTTATGCATTCCACAAGGATATAAAATGGTATACTCCACCAACTGTCATTCACATAAGAATACTTCAAAGTTTGTTAGACTGAGCTTATGAAATAATTCACATAAAAGGGAACTGACTGCACCTCTGACAGTGACCTGTAATGAAGGAGAGATGGGAACTACTCAAGTTAACAGCGAAGTCAAAGTCAAATTAATGTCATTGATTGAACATTGTCCTTGATAATTACTTATTGATTAATCAGTTGAACGTGTTTTGTTTTATTCTCTGCAAAAACACAACAGATCAGGAGGAGGTATAAACAGATAATCTATATAAAACGCATGCCACGTGCCACTTTGCTCCTCTGCAGCTTCATAGTTTGAGTTGACAGCATTACTCAACAGATTTCCTTGTAAAATAGCCATCCTCAGCTCATAATCTGAATTGCTCATATTGTCGATTGTATAACTGGGAAAACTTTGAAAAGGTGTTACATCTGATTTAGATCAAATCCTCCAACTATCCCCTCTGGAGCAGAATAAGTTATCATACCACGATGATGGATCCAGGTTAAAGACTAGCCGTCTTTGTGATTCTTTGAACTCTCACTCCTTCTGTAGTACATCACACCTCCGGTGATGTACGCAGGGACTGCGAAACGTGTTGCAGTTTGTGAATTTAAATGCCCACTCCTCGTTTGAGGACAAGCCTTTTGAAATTCTGCGCGAGTGAGATGAGAGATTACACTCTCGGAGAAAACTCGGTGGAGCAGGTGAGCCATAAAGTGCCCAGACGACTTGTGTGGAGCAGGAAGAAAAGCTGTGGGACTGAGGCAAAAAGCGAGCGGCTCTAACCTTGTGTTTGTACGACTGCCAAACTGTGCATTACGGCAAAAAAGTTAATTATCTACTGTAACAGTATCGTCCCCTCTCCCGCAATTTTCCCTTTTAACTCTCCCTCGCTGTAAACGCTGCACATCTTTATTCACTGTTTCATCTCTTCATGTCACCATAAAGCAATGTGAAGTTGTTTTAAGTTTACATTCTGTAATCAGACAGCAACAGTTCTCAGCATTTATTATCCAACGTCCCTTTTTTCTTTTTGTTGATAAGAAAAGTCTATACAACTTGCAAGTGCAATTCTGCAGTGAAGCAAATAATAAAAAAAAAAAGTCTTACTGGTTGGCACAAAAACTGCAGCTCTTACAGTCAATTTGTACTTTCTCACCTGTGCAGACATGAATTTTATTTTTGGGTCTTTGTATCAACCTGACTGTGAGTACTGAGTGTGTTTGCAGCGTTTCCCATTGTGACACTAAGCAGTGCTGAAGAAAAGCCTGAATTTGTTGCATCACTGCACCATTCACTTTAAATCCAGTCCCATCCTTATTTGTCACGGCTCTTCAGAGGATTTGGCTGACATCTTGACATAATCGTCACACACTAAACAACTCTTGGAGGGGAAAAAAAAATCCTTTTTTATTGTCTTCGAGGAAGCAGCCAGGTAGTATAAAGAAAACATAAACGTGCATCATACTTATTTATCCAAGCTAAAAAGGCGGCGGTTATGTACAGGGATGGTTCCCAAATGTTTTACCTTCTGACCCACAAAATAGGAGCTTAGGAGGCTTGATACCCCAACTATTGCTGGTTAAACTGGTCAAACATCATTCTGCTGGAAGGCAAACCTACCGCCCAGTCTCAATCTTCTGCTCAAGTAGTTCTTTACATTTTGCTCCATCCATTTTTCCTCTGACACTCTGCCAAGTTTCCTAGTTCTTGCCGATGACAAACATCCCCTTAGCATGATGCTGCCATCACCATGCTTTTCTGTAGGGGTGGTGTTCTTAGCATGGTGAGAGGTCTTAGGTTTGTTCAGTTTTAGTCTCATCTGATCATCGTCATCATCATCATCATCAACAACAACAACTTTATTTATATAGCACTTTAACACCAGCCACAGCTGGAACAAAGTGCTGAACATCAATAATAAATAAAATAAGCATAAAAACAAATAACAAGGCTAAACACACAAAATGAATTAAAAACAATTCCAAACACAATAAAACGATGCAGTTAAACAGATAAAATCAATACCAATAAAAATAAAGTACAATCATGTCCCAGTTGGGTTGAAGGCCAGTGAGTAAAAATAAGTTTTCAAACGAGTTTTAAAAATGGACAGTGAAGGGGCCTGTCGAACGTACAAAGGGAGAGCATTCCATAACTTAGGGGCACAGACAGAGAAGGCCCTGTCTCCTCTAAGCTTCCGCTTACACCTGGGAATGACCAGGAGCAGCTGGTCAGCAGACCTGAGTGACTGAGAGGGAGAATAGCGGTGAAGAAGCTCTGATCACAGCACCAACTTCCACTAGTTTGGGGAGACTCCAGTATGCCTTTTGGCAAATTCCTTATGTTCCGCCTTATTTTTCTAATTCTGCTTTTGAATACTTTTGCGACCCACAGAAAGTGCGCTCAAATCGGTGTGGTAATAACAACGGGAATTAACTAACCGTAATTTAATTTGTTGACATGCAGCAAATGGAATGTAAATATGTATTTTTTCGGTTGTTGTGCGTGCTTTGTTTATGCACAAGCGCGTCTGATGTGCAAATGCACTCAGAGCTCAGCAGCAGCGAGCTGCGAGGCTGAGCAACCTCATAATCAAAGTACAGACCGTATCATCGCTGTTGATTGGGCGGCTGTAACTACATAATGCTTCGTCCTCGCTTATTTGCAGCTCTTCAGTCTGACACGTCCGCTGATGACTCACAGAGTTTCTCTATTAAACCAAACAAGGGGAGTCAATTTACTCACAAAACAGCAAATGCGAATAATAATTTATGACGGTTTCACGATTCTCTGGAAATCTACAGGAAACACCATGAGACACATAAGAAACAAATTGTTTATAGAGATACATGCTCACACTCATACAGGGGTTCTTTAAACAGTACAGGCAGGAAACTCTGCGGCGCCTGGATTGATTAATAAACCACATAAATTCAGCACCTCGCTTAGGTTAATAAAGAAGCCTGTAGGTTTCCCACACCGGTTGAGGAAACATGTCACCGCTCCCTGTAGTTTGGCTGTGCCCCTGTTGGGAATCATTAATGCTGTAAAGAAACAGGCACTGAGCCTGCTCACGCATAATCAGTCACAAACACATGGAGCGCCCATGAAAAACGGACAGAGGACATCTTGCCCAAATCTCTGATATTAAAAGGGCATTGGTGAGGCTCAGAGGACGAGCTTGGAAGTGGTACAGTACTTTCGGCTCCGACGCCTGCGTCGCCACCTGATCTGTTTGCAAATAGGTCTGTTTGTGCCTCAAACAGAAAAATAAAAGTTCACCTGAGGTAGGCACCGTGGAGGCTGACAGCACTAAAGCTCCTGGAAAGCCTATTGTTTTTATTTAACAAAAAAAGGCATCGACCCACCGAGACCGTCTGCTCGCAAAATACCTTCAAAGATTCTTAAATCCAAAATTGCAGAATATGTGTATAGACTGATCTTCCTTAGTTGTTTTTGGAATTAGCGCGAGCATGCTTACAATTTGGAACAGCTCTGGCTCGGAAGGATTTAAGCTGTTTGCTTCAACCAGTTTTGTGTGACAGACAAAATCTCTTTTTTTGGACGCATTGCAGTGTTTTGCAGTGAATCAGAGCTCTTCGTTTGTTTTCTTTGCTAAGTCACCATCTGATTTATCCTCAGATGGTGCACAAAACTCATCCACGTCAAATCTGGTCACATTGGATGATTTCGCACTGCTTAAATGCAACAATGAACCAATGAGGATGGACAGTTTTGCTTCTTTCTGAGACAGAAAAAAACCCCACCTAACATAAAGAGAATTATATATATATATATATATATATATATGTAAATGGGCAAGGTGTGTATGCATCAAGGAAAATTAAAGGTGCATATTTTTTTCTTAAGCTAACAAAACCAGAACATAAAGCAATCCTAATCAGCTGCAGTTCAGAGTTACAGGTTCAGTCCAGAAGCCTTTTACAGAATTAGTTCTGTGTCTGCGACTGCTAGATATATGACTCTGTTCACTGCCCACCTACTGCTATTGCTTTTTCTCCATTGAAATGCTGAGCAGATAATACACCAACTATCTCGTCAGCAGGCAGCGGATGAGTTCTGTGTAATATGGTAGCGTTATTACAACTATTATCACCCTGACCAGTACAGGGATTTGAAAGTGGCTGAGAGCTGGATAAACTTGCAGAGTTGATTTATTTTATTTAGCAGCCCATAGAGGAACAACAGCTCTGTCTCTCTACTTTAAGGAGATCAATAAATCGCCTCCCTTTTCCTATTTGATGTGTTGTTTTTTGACATATTAAATTCCGTTTTCTGTCTTTTTCTCCTGTTCCTCACCTGCAGGCCACCCACCATTAACAAAACCCCTTATTTGTAAATAAAAAAAAATACTCAGACCTGGATTCACTTAAACTGTGCACCTCCTGGTTTTGCTCCACCTTTGGTACATCATTTGCTTTCACTATGTGGCCCATCTCAGCACCCACTCTCCCTGATTCATCTCTTGAGATTCAGCTTCACCATCAGCTTTTAGCAGACACAAACTGAGCTGGTCTTGGAGAATCAGACACTTTGAGCCTTTAGTGTTATTTCCATAAAAATAGGTGGTTTTCTTGCATTCGTGCATCAGACTTCTTTTCAAATTTGGACAGTCTATGTCAGCATAAAGAGGAGAGGCATTGTTTGATTGGCGGTGCAGTTTGAGGCGCGTGTCTCCTTTTGCAAAAGGGTTTTGTGAATTAACTGGATGCACCAAATCTGCTTTGCTACTGATTAGCACCCACAAAAGCCACACAATCTCTTGATGAATCCAGGCCTCAGTGTATTCAGAACTTTGTAATACGAGGACATTTTCTTTAGTGATGTTTTCAACAATAATTGTACGTTTCAGTTAATATGTCTTGTCTGATATTACATGCTCTGTGATGTCCTTGACAACAGTGCATTCACACAGTGTTCACACTAAAACACCATAATTTTCAGCTGTAGCTTGTTTTGCAGGTATATTGTGAAGTACCTCTTATTGGACTGCCACTTATTTTCCTGATAACCGTCATTAAAAGGTGAAGTGGTTGTTCACGGTGCAACCTTAGCATTATACCAGCAAAGGGTCTTTTGCTTGAAGTCCTGTGAAGCATCGTTATAAAAATGCAATATTTTGTACAGTACGTAGATCTAACACACCAACAAGCGCTCACTCAAAGACAGGGCTGGGGTGATCGATTTCAAACACACACCGGCAGCTGTTCGAAAGCTAAAGTGTTTCCGTTGGCTTTCAAAGGTCCAGTGGCCTCGATTGAAGAAAGACAAAAGAGTGCAGCCTTAAGGACTTTGCTGCGTCAGAGCTGTAATTACTGGGTTAATTGGTCGGATGGAGTCAAACGAAGAGATGGTGAAAGGAGCTCCTTTAAGTTGTTTTTTTTTCCTGGGATTCTAGCATCCTCTTTCTGTTTTAGCCCTTCGATCCTGTCTACCAACACAGCATCTTTCTAGCTTCTATAATATCAGGAGCTGGAACAATGCATCCACATTAAGCCATCCTGTTGTCAGTATATTCATAGTCATTAATAGATCTGCAAGTTTTGCCTATATTACAACTGGTTGTGCGGGTGTTGATTATGTTGTGTATTCTCGGGTTGTTTTTCTACATGTCCACATGGTGGCAGCATAACAACACACAACGGTTGGCAGCCTCCCTGTGATGCTCTCATAACTGTGTTGAGTGTGTGTGGTGTGTGTGTGTGTGTGTGTGTGTGTGACTGAGTTGGTACTTGGGTGGTGCTTGAAGTTTCTCTCCGGTGACTCACTCATCCTTGTGATGACTAACACGCAGACGCACCACAATCAGAACTTTC
The DNA here is from genome assembly GCF_001649575.2 of Kryptolebias marmoratus. Taxonomy (NCBI): domain Eukaryota; kingdom Metazoa; phylum Chordata; class Actinopteri; order Cyprinodontiformes; family Rivulidae; genus Kryptolebias; species Kryptolebias marmoratus. The sequence goes on along the minus strand of NC_051446.1, from coordinate 14,770,437 downwards.
CTCGGAGCCAAGGCCTGACTGCGGACAGCTTACCAGTTATCGTCATTATCGTCGGAGACTTTTATTGGAGATGAGAGAAGCCACTCGGCTGCTTTGTAAAAGAAAAAACGGGGACGTTTGCGTCTGTGCTGAACAGTGGTTTTACGATCCGGGCTGTGAGCTGGCAGGTCGGGAAACAAACGGCGCTGAAGTGACTGTTTCACAAGCAGCCTCTCTTTTCTGTCACTCTCTTCTGTAGTGCGAATAAAAGATGGATGAATGGTGCTGTAAAAATGATGAATGTGTACAAACAAACAGCGGCGACCGCACTAAGATGGGATTTTGAGGAATGTCTCTTAGTGTAAACTGATTTCAGCACGTAATTTTTCATCGGCTACACCACACGCTAGATGATGAGCAAAGACAGGTACATTTCTGAGTCTGAGACTCCAACCATGTAAAGACGAAGTTTTCAGACGCCAGCTGTTAGAAAGACACATTTATGGCTGTTTACAGTGACATTTTTTTTAAACACACACACAAATACACACAGATCACATGCTCAAAGTAACTCACAATTTTCAGCCATCCTACTCCTTTCTGTAGATTGAGCTGTCTTCCTTATTTCTCAACTTCTGAAAACTTTTCACGGATAAAAGCAACATGGCAACAGATGAGGGCCACTATCTTGTTATTTCATAGCTTGTTTGTCACTTTGGTCCCTGGTGGTTGAATGTTTGTTAACATGTAGAGTCAGAATTCCCTGCCGAGTCTAGTTGGCTGAGAAAGAGTTTCACCCGTTCACAGGCCGGAACAATTCAACTGCTGTCCTGATTAAAGACTGAGAGGCCGTTCACATAGGAATGGTTTTTGGGAAGATGCAAAAGTTTTTTTTTATTGTTTCAGCCTCACATTTACACGGAACCACTGTGTTAGGAGCCCCACAATGGCACTTTTTGAAAGAGTTCTAGGGTAAAAAAAAAATCTTGTATTGCCAACCTTGGGTTTTTTGTGTAGCCAGTAAAAGCACAACCTTTTGAGGATGACGATGTCATAGCCCCGCCGCTAATATAACCTATGACCTGATGGCATCCTTCTTCTTCTTGTGTTTACATTTTACATGCCAGCTTTATGCTCATGTTTCCTGTTTGTGGTGTACTTTGGTGGCAGCGTCACAGTGTCACATTCAGCCATAGTTACTACAGCCTTTTGGGTTGTTTTTGGTGTTTCAGTGTTTATACGGACATTTCTTGAAACAGTGTCATGTCAACAGGAATATTTTTTAAGACGACAACCAAAAAAATGTAGTTTTGGAAACTTACTTGATACTGAAGTTTGAATTTGTCTATTGACGATCGAGGATTTTACTAGTCTTTTCTTGGTACTCGTCATCTTGTAACAGTTTTCAGTTCCATAACTAGAGCATATTTCCTGCACACAGCAAATTATCCAGACTTGATAATTGACAACTTTATACCTTTTACCCAACCTTAGTCTAGATAACCCTCTTTCAGTCATCGGTTGATGTCATTTGGGTTAAAAATAGCAGACATTTAAGTATTTTTTTTAAATAAACCTGATTGACCTTCTTACGTTTGGTTCAGACAGTATCATATGCTGTGTATAGGCTTATAACAGTCTCTCTATTTCCATTAAACCCAAGCCAGCTTGTGTTTATTGCAGCGCCATGACATTAAATGGAAGCAATCTAACACTTGGTAATATATTTAGTATTCCTGCCTAATTCAGCTTGACATTTACATATTTTCTGAAGGCGTGAAAAGGAACTGGCAGTGGCGCTGACTGGACGGGAAAACATACTTTGAGAGATAATGCTAGCCTCTACCCGAGTTGTTGATATTATTTCAACGGGATACACGTTGTGCCGCTCTCACGCCCTCTTCTTGTTCCATTTGTAGCGAGAGGAGAAATTTTATCGTTTGCGTCCAATGTGTAATCTTGCGAGCTATATGGAACACGGCGGCTCTCAGCAGCTGTTTGTCTGTTATGGTGACAGGGCTCTTGGCAAGCTCTTTTCTAAACAGAGGCCCACACACTGGCTATGTGAAGGCATTTCACATGCCTGTGAGCTTGCAGACTTAGACCCCCTGGAGCCATCTGATCACACTCCACCCAGTTTTGGAGGCTCTTTTCACTGAAGCATCAGTACAGGAAACCTGTTCAAAGTCATCCGATCTTTGTCTTCCCATTTGATCTGTTCCTACTCTTTAAATAGTGTTGCCAGATCACTATTACACCTAAGACTCAGTTGTTTCGCTGTGGACATTGAATATATAAGTTGCCGGGCTGCTTTTTTTTTTGAGTAACAGAATGCTCTCTTCTAAAACATCGCGCCTTGGATTTGTTGTCTGATTGGCTGTTGAAGTCATCTTTAAATGTCAGATATTTCTGCGGCACATGTTTGCTAGCATTTTGTCTGCGTCCTGCTCCGTTTCCCACAGTGTTTATTTGCACAGTACCCACTGTATTTTCAAAGTAATCCAGCACAGAACAAACTGCCCCGTCAACTTCACCGCCGCTCCCTCGCTGCCCTTTACATAGGTCCATCCCAGACTAATTCTGTTCCTCCTAATTTACACCCCCCGCCCACCCACCCCC
>NC_051446.1:14750955-14767783 GCF_001649575.2 Kryptolebias marmoratus | reverse complement strand
CCCCACCTGTCTCCTCCCATTCCTACACTCATCATTCAAACCACAATTTTACATCTTCTTTTCTTACACCTTTAATTTTAGGATCGTCTCTTTCTTTTTCTCACCTCCAAGACTGATCGGCACATAACTGAGGTTGGACCTTCAGAATCCAACCAGTACACTAAGCAGATCTTTGCCTGTTGAGATTAACCATAAGGTGCAGAGATTCTCAGTGGTTCTCCAAACGTAGGGCCCAAAGCATTTCCTTGTGAGCACCGAGCCTCCTGTCGCTTCTTCTCCCTCTCACCGGGCCTCCTTTCCTCCTCTTTCCCCTTCATCCCTCCCCGCTACCTCATCCAGACTCTCTGTCTGCGCTGACACTGCCTTTAATAAGCAGGGGCGGGGGGAAGTGGGGGTACACTGTTTATTTGTGTGGCGCAAGGTTAAAAACTTCCCCCCTCAATTGACATTCCGGTAACACTTTTCAATAATGGGGCGAGCAATTTCCTTGAAATTGATGTGTGTCCACCGCAAGGAAAAACACCGCTTCTAGCTTTCACTCACCCATGGATGACCTACGCTGGTGAAGTGTCTTTGTCTGTGTGTGTGTTGTGTGTGCTTGTGCCAGCGTGAGAAAACACACAAATGGCCTTTGGCTGGCAGTCGCAACGTGCATGCATTTAAAAGGAGGCATGCACCCGTTTGACTGCTCTCTTTCCTCTGATAAAGCATGTTTGTCGGAGCTTACATTAATATGAATGAGTGCACATTTTGACTGTGGACCAACTGATTACCGTAAATGCTGGTATATGTGTACCTGTGCCCACAGTGTGCATCTGTGCGTGCTTTTTAGAGCCTTTGTTAGGCTATTTATTGCTTGTTTACCGTTTATTTTTGCACCCGCAGAGGTAAATTTAATTCAGATATTTTTATGCCTCCCACACAGTCATGAGTGACAGTTGCATCACGTCGAAATGCTCACACAAATCCACAGCAGAAAGCCTATTTTGCTCGCTGCTCAGTCAATGCCTGTCTGTGAGAAAGTATGCAAACACAAACAAGCTCACCCGGCTTCACGCTACATCCTTGGCCCTAAACGGTGACCACGGGGTATGACTTGTGGTGTAATGACGGTTGGTGTTAAATGCATGTGCATGTGTTAGGGGGAGAGCGGGAGGCAGACCGTAAAGGACAGTATGTGTCAATAATTAGATGAGCGAGTGTCATGAATGCGCGAGTGTGATTGTGTGTGTGAGTGCGTGTCTGTGTGTGGCTGCCGGCAGACGCTGGCTGGTTCCTGGCCTTGTCATTCTGTCTCCCCCACGCTCTCTGATGTGGTCTGAAGCTGCGGCTTTCGCTGTGGTGGGGGATAGCCACCGCACACACTCACACTGTTCTCACATGTCTGTGGAAACACACATAGCGCAGTGGTATGCAGTCACATTCTCAGAAATGCAGACACGCATACCGAGCAAACCCAGCGCACACGCACCGCTCAATCTTTGAACGGTGCAATAACACAGCGGCGGCTTGCCAAAATGTCTGAACGGACGCCGAAGCGCGCTCGTAGATTAACACAGAGACAGCGCTAGACGACATGCGTGGTGCTGGTGGGCTCCCACAATAAGCGGTTAGTTAAATAATATCAAAGACAGATGTTGGCTCTGGTCCCATCACACTGTGTGTGTGTTTTTATCGTGTGTCTGTGATTGAGAGTGAGAAGGGGAGCGCTGATATGCAGCTCCTTGGGAACACATGTTCCCTTGGAAATTATTACATGTGTGTGGACTGTCAGTGATTTGAATCGGTAAAACATATGGAAAATATACCTTAAACTGCCGCGGTTTAGCATTAATAATACATATCCTTAACCAAAAAGAGCCTTTTATACAGAGACAGTTATTTGAATTTACTGTCACAGTGTAGATCTTTTTGCAGTGATAAAAGGATATAATTGATCAGCCAGTGGAGTGCTGGAGGTTTCTTGTAGATTACTGCTCTTACAAAATGTTTTGGCACGATTGCTCGCTCTCTCTTACACGAGGTCAGGAGCGAGCGGCACTCTTTTATGTTGGCCAGCATCATCATTTTTGTTCCAGGAGCTTTTTTTAAACGACTGAAAGATTCCATCAGACAGCTGGTTGTCTGAGTTTCCACTACGATTTAAAGGCTTTAGGAAGATTAGGCAAAACAGTCACCGGAGAACGAGGTTTCTCTTTGTTCTGTGTGTGCTAAACTTATGACACATCAGCAGAAAGGCCACAGCACAAGAAGCCACGACAAATGGGGATACAAAATGGCAACAATCATACAAATTCGGGTCATACGACACCTTCCCACAGGACTGTGCAGGTATTATGTGCTTTAGTACACAACTGCTGCAGTTCACTCAATCACACTATACATGAACTCTTAAAATCTTTGTATGTTCACTTGAGCTCTAAGTCTAAAATTGTACAGTAAAGTGGGGATTTAGTGATTTTAAAAGTTTTCTCCTCTGGAATGATTTGAATTTGCATTAACAGAAGAATTGTTTATTCATTCATATTCTCTAAATGCTTCATTCTGCTTAGGATGGAGGACTGAGTTTCTGAGTCCATCTCACTCTTGAAGATGGATGGACGGAAGATGGATGGACGGAACAAACAGAATCAATAAGAGTGTTTTTAAACTTCTGCACAGATAAACAGTATTAACATTTATCGCAGTGTCACTTTCCTGGCATATTTAAGATATTAAGGAGAACAAAATTAAGCTAAACAGTGCGATCCAACACAGCATGCAATCAAAATAAAAAAGGGGGAATGTGAATGTCCAGGATTTAACAATATAGACATTGACTTTTCATACGAAGTTTGTGCGTTAACCATACAAGTTATGTCCATAAAGTAGGATTTTCCTTTTTTTTTGTTTGTATTATTTGACGCTAAACTGTGAAATAAGTGTGAAGGGATCAGATTCCTCAATGAGCAGTGTAACTTTAAACATCAAGTTCTGTAAGACACTGAGAAATACTTTGACTCCAGAACACAACACAATACAGAACGCCAAAACATAATTTCATCCATTTTTCAGTGGTTAAAACAAGCGTAAATGTGGTTTTAGATAGTTGCCAGCTGTGTACAGTCAATTTCTTTTTTTTTTTTTACCATCGTACAACTCAAGGTCAGAGTTCATCTCGCAGGCTGACAGGTCGTCAGTCTCACTCATACAGTGTGCAGACACGCTGACACACAGACGGACCGTGTATCAACGCACACATATATGTTGAACAACCACAGTCTCTCGTGTACTTATATCCACAAACCAGAGAAGTTCTCTTTTTCTCTCTTCACACACAAAAACACACTTTCAAGCTCTCCTACACACACACACATGCACACACAGACATTGACAGGCAGCCTCAGCAGACACTCTGTATTACTGACCCCTCCTGGTTGCGTGGTGAATTGGACATTTTGCGTGAAACAAATAAATCTGAAGTGAGATGCCACATTTCTGATTCCCTATCCATGACAGGCAGTGCGTGTTGAAAGAGACAGGCTTGGAGGAGGCATGATGGCCAGGCTTGTTTGTGTTGACAGGCCTTCGTAAAAAAAAACATCCAATGGGACTTCCTATTGGTGTAATTTGGCACCACAAATATCTGCTGTAAAACATAATAGGTGCAAGTTTTATACACTTGTAATCACTTATCCACACAGCTGTAAGACAAGGCAGCCGGAGTCAGAGCTGCAATGATGAACAGTGCAGCTTGACTTGGCATCTGATTGTGGTCAGGCACGTATTCTGCATGACAACTCCGCAGATCATATTCAAGATATGTCACCAAAATCTTATTTTGCCTTGACAGCTTCATTATGTAAGAACGCATCTTTTTTGGTGTCCAGACTGCAGCGTTTTCATTCGCAGTGTTGCTGCTTGCCGATGCCAAGTTCAGTCGTAAAGATTGTTTTGCAAAGCGATTTAAATAGGTTTACTACTTTTTACTTCATCATTAGCTTGTGTATTTTCTGAACTAACTAAATGGTAGGGTGTCCTGCTGAAGCAAACAGTTTTGTATGAGGAAACGAGCTTCTGCGCGCTCGCCACCTCGTCTCTGTGAGGTGAATCCTGATCATCAGCAATGGCCTCTGCCACTCTCAGAGTTGTTTGTATCTCTCAGACAGCTCTTGAGGGGCCCTGCCGTCTCTTATTTTCTGCAAGCCTGTCTCTTTAAGGTAATGTTTGTTTATGTCGAGGCTCAGCTCAGTTGAGACCTGTGCAGGCTCAGCGCTGGGCTCCTTTCATAGGGGCTCCATTTTGTTCTTAATAAAATGGCACTCAGTGGCCGGGGGACTGGCAGGCACCCAGCTCCCTGGGAAACCAAAGAATGCTGGCCTTCATTTAGCGACAAACAGCTACTGCCTGAGGAGGCTACTGCTCCACTCTGCTCCTCAATACTACTGCTGCCGAGGCCTGTGTATATGTGTGTGTGTGTGTATGAGTGTGTGCGTCACTATTGAATGGGGCCACGGTTGAAGGAGTCAGGTATGGCAGCTCCTCACATAGCTTGTCTCTTGTTGACGTTTGCTTATAGCATTCTGTCTTTTCTGTCTGTGTCTCCGTCTCACCTGGCCACTTGAAAACACGCAGCACCACTTCTCCTTCTCGTCCGCCGCCTCTCTGGACCTTCACTTTCTCTATCACTCGGTGTGAATGGTGGGAACAGAGCAGCCATTAAGATGCATATTTATAAGTGCTTACCCCTCCTCCTCCTCCTCCTCCCAGCTCCCATACACTCTCATAAGACACACATACTCACTCTATAAGTCACTAAGTGCGCCTGTCACCGGGGACACATGCATCATGACACGCTCACGCACACACACTCCTACACACTGAGGCATGTTTGTTGGAAATCTTAAATGTTGTTGGTCGTTTTGAGCTTTCCAAATCTCACCATCCTCTTCTGCTCTCAGATATGTTGAAGAAATAAGCTGCGGGTTGTATTTTACCAGTATTTTAATGTACATCAACTCGACTTTTTTGTCCCCACAGGAAGTTTTGCTTTGCAGCCAAGTAAGAGCAACAATATATAAATCCCCCACAGTTATAAACTCAACAATAAATAATAAACAATGCAAACATCATCAATATTAAACACCAAAATTAAGTATTTCATAATTATTTACTTTTTAAAATTAACAAAATAATGCCCTGACTAATGAAAGACTTTTTGAAGTTCAGTTTTACCATTCAGAAGGTGCACAGAAAAGTGGGTAATGTCTTGAAAAGGTTTGATACAAATCGAGTCATGATACCCATGATTTTACCTTAACTGTGTGTTCTGAACTTCTTTGTCAACTATAATGAAAGGCTGCTGGAGCAAGTAAGAAAAGCAAATGTGAGAGCTGATTCGACCATAGTGTTATAAAAGATGGTCATTAACTTGCTGCGCACTCCAAGGTGGTTAAGCTTCTGAGGAACGTGTGGTTGGGTCACAGAAGCGACAGGTCAGGTGGGGAAAGCCAAACATTCCTTTCCCAAGCGGCACTCTCCAGCTTCTCCTGAAGGATCCCAAGGCGTTCTCAGGCCAGAGAGGATGCAAAATCCCTCCAGCACATTTTGGTATTGCCCAGTGAGAGAAGCCTAGAATACCTCCAAAGGGAGGTGTCCAGGAGGCATCGTAATTCGATGCCCAAACCACCTCAGCTGCCAGCTTTTGATGCGGAGGAGCAGCAGCTCTCCTCCGAGCTCCTCCGCACGACGGCGCTCCTTACTTTATCTCCAACTCTGAGCCCGGCCATCCTATGGAGGAAGCTCAGTTCAGCCACTTGTATCTGGGTTCATGTGTTTAAAACCTTTACAATCCCTTTGATTTAGCAATTTTGTTTATTTTTGGGTATTTACAAAATTACATGGTGTTTTGCAAGAACAAATAGCAGAAGTAGTTCGTTGTAGCATTTCCAACAAGTATATCATAATATCTCTGCTGGAATAATTGTGTAATGTGAAACTGACAGTGATGTAAAGGTTTAAAAAACAGCATCTGCATAAACCACTAGGAACTATTGGAGAATGGTAGCAACCCACTTTGGTCTTGCCCTGCACTGACTAGCTATTTGTCAGTCCAGTCAGAATTAAACTTCATTTCTCCGAACTTCAGTCATTCAAGGAGCTATTTATAACTAGTAAGATCTTAATTGTTCATAACCTTTCCACAAGATCTGAGCAATGCCTCTACGCCAAGACCTTACTCGGCTCCATTAACCAGGTTTTAAACATGGCGTGAAATCTTGACACAGTCAAAAACAGATCATATGAGACGTGACAGTGAAACGGGTGTGCTGGAGTCTGGGAAGGTTTTAATGATCCAATAAGAGAGCTACCTGAGCTCTCTGGCTTGCAAGATAAATGTACGAGTTAAAAATCCACTGCCAAAACAGTAACACAAACCTGCGTGATGCAGACAAATTATGTGGGAAAGCAGATAAGAAAACAAGGACTTGAAAACTGAGAAAAGGATCGGCAGCCACAATAAGACCATCCACGGATTACGTTTCACAGCTACAGCTTCTACAACGAAAATGAGACAAAAAAAAGGGAGCACATTAGTAGGTCCGAACGTGGAAAAACCCGACGGAGAGCTAAAGATAATTCATGAGAAAAAGATACACATGCAAAAAGTGCTGAGAGACAGAACAGAGGATGAAGAAGAAGAAACATTGGCTGGGAAAGAGCAGCGAGGGAGTGTCTTTTGTCTCATCGTAATGCAACACATATGAAAGGTCTTGGAAACAATGAGTCACCCCAGATCCGGACTGTCGCCACTATCGAGCCCGAGCAGGCTCCCAGTACGAGATGTTTATGTCACCACTTGTCATGAAGCCCCCCCCCCTTAGAGGAATTGCAGAAGTTTGCCTCCTTCCACTGTCCTCTGGACCTCGTAGATCTGGAGCTGTGCAGTAAACACAGCTAACAGACTTTTGTCCGAATGAGCTATAATCATTGCTGTATTGTTCTTCAACCCCGCCATAGGAGAAAAAAGCACAGCCATGACCGTATAGGAAATTATACTGATGCTGTATGGCTGAATGTGACAAGAGAAAGAGGTCAAAGTAGTGACTGCACAGATGTATAGATGGACAGGTGGAAATTGGACAAACATGTGAACCCATTTTATAGTGATAGCTGGTCCCTCCTCTTTCAGCTGCTGCATTTTTTTCAACAAAAAGCATTTCACACTCAGATCCTCTCAGGTTTTTACCGCTCGTCTCCACTTTGGCATGTTTTTATCCCTTTAGACTAGTGACTGATTGACAGAGAAAACCTTGTTTATGTTGTTTCGTTTTTTAAATTGACATACGGTGCTCCTGCATCATAAAGTTATCGCTTGTTGTTAGTCGTCTGTGCCTTCTCGTTAACCACAGCGAGCTGTCGTCCTGGAGATGGAGTGGCAGGCCTTGTTGCTTGCACAGTCGTTTATGTCGAGATGTAAAGAAGCCAACAGAAAAGTCGCTGTGTGCAGGCGGCAGCCTTTTCCACGGGGCCAATTAGTGGGGAGATTTCCCAGCAGATTGCTGCAGCTCTGTCTGTGTCTGCGGCTGTGCTTTGGTTTGATCCCATGAAATTAGGCTGAAACAATGGGGCTGAGCCATCCACTCTGCCTCAATTTGCTATCTGTCAACTCTTTACATCTGGCAATGTCTTTTCCTTTCCACAATCTCTCTTTCTTTACATAGTTTTCCACCTTTTACCTCCACTCAGTCTGTTTCTTTCTCTTTTCTAGTTATTTTTACTCTCTTGCATTTCTGTTTGGATATTCATGTCTATAAATAGAAGGTTTAATGATGGGCAGGGCAGCATGATCATGGCCAGAATTAATTTATGAATTGTTTGATCAATGCTGAGATCACGAGTACTCACTGATTTTTATCTAAAAACATGTATTCCACCTTCAAATGACCACATAAATGCTTTGACATTTATTCACAGCAAATTCACAGCAGAAGTCTCATAAAGAAATATCTTCCGTCACTGATTGACATTACTACGATACTTGTATATTTAAAAAAAAAAAATGACTGAAAACTCTGAGACCTGTCTGTCATTATAAAGAGTATAACACAGTTGTGCTGGGTAAGTCAACTGGTTGAGCAGCTACCTTTTGTTTGGAGGCTGAAGGTCATCATCCCAAAATAAGTCTTGCCCTTTGTCTTCCTCCCTTCTGCACGTCAACCCTCTCCCTCCTTGCTTACCTTCCTCTTTATCAGCTCTCAAACAAAACCGCTAGTGCAAGACAAGAGAAAAAATTGGGGTACTGAACTATGACATTATCTCAGCATTGCTAACATGAGCCACACATACACTCCCTGTGCAGTTTTGAGTGTTTTATATAAAGTATTTTTTAGACCGTTCATTCTTGGCAAGTTCTTCAGGAGTGAATTGAGAATGCAGCGGGTTCTGTATTACAGGATAGGTCATGTGAGGTCATAGAGGGTTGTGTGCATGCTCAGAACATTTCGTAACGATGTTGTGATGGTTTATTATTGCGGTAATAGCTTATTGGGGTTCTGGGTGGAGTGTGGGAGTGGCGGCAGTGTATCCATGATGTGGGCCCTGTGCGCACCGTCCTCACTTGAGAATTTGAAGCAAGTCTGGGTGTGCTGGCCCCCATGCCTAGGCCACAACCCTATCATGCTATCAGTGTTGTGCTAGTATCATCATTGGGATCTTCTATCGTATAGGTGTTTTACTTCTTCCACTGGCTGAAAAGTATTCACAAGAAGTGGGAATTTATCAATTTTATTCAGGTGGCTTTAACCTTATTGTTTATTGGTGTCTAACTTATTGTTTGAAAAAAAGCTCCTATTTTTGAGCTGCATACTAAATACCTTGGGAAACATTCAGACGACAGGTTGGCTGGTAAACTGATTAACCCCTGATAACTTTGTGCGTTGTTAAATTCATTTGGTTTATTGCAGATTTCAGCAGGGATGCCGGGCCTTTTTAAGTTGTGCTAATGACTTAACACACATATAAACTGGGCACTTGCACACACACTCACACTTTTCTTTTTCCAAATAGTGCACTCACACATGTTCTCATTATATTTTTTCAACACAAATGCTCAAGCTACCTAGTCAGAAACATTTCCCCATCAAAGGGACATGAACATATTAAATGTAACACACACACCTACACTCACATGTTCCTTGATCTTTTTTTTCTTTTTTTGCAAGCCCCTTTAACATAGATCAGAGTAAGAACAGATTCCCTCGTCCATTAGGGCTTACCAGTCACTCAACAGCAGTATTGTGATACAGGAGGACAGGCATAAGGATACACTTGTCGCTCAGTGGCAGCCTAAGGGAGCTCTGCTTCCATCCTGACAGATATCTTTACTCGGATGCCTCTCAAGGGAGTCCTACCTGCCCCACTTGGTGACTGAGGCACCAGGGGACAAGAAAAACTCCCCTAACTGACTGTAATACCAACTCATGCATTTTGTAAGTGTGTGCATGAGTCTTTGTATGTGTTGTTCTTGTACATGAGCACTGTCCAGATCCAAAGTCTCCCGTTGGGATCAGTTCTGTTGATGCCACACTCAGTGCCTCACGCTTTTCTCATTATTTGCACGAAACAAAATTAAAAAAAGGTTTGTGTTCCTTTTTTTTTACTGCTCACTGAAGTGATCACTGGTGGGGACTGTAGTGGTGGTGGCAAGTGGTGCTTCACAACGTCAGGATGTGAAGGTTTTCTATAACCACAATTTTTTATATTCTAAATTGATCCCATCAACAATGGGATATACACACTTTGACAGGTAACTTATAGATAAAACTCACTGGAAGAGGGGATGAAGTGTACCTTTCCTGACAAACCTGCCCTTTTATTGTGAAGGCAGCAGTGCAGCAGAATGCTCCTTTTCCTCTGTTTTTTTCTCCTGAGATGCAATTGCCACCAGCTCTTAGGAGACTGTAAATATTTCACGCTAAATGCATATTGCATTTTCTAGACACGAGAGCCTTTTTGACCTGTCAGTTATTTATATAAATACGGAAAGTAATTTTTAAAAAAGTGTTTCAGTGTCTCTTTTTGGTATTGTTCTAAATCAGTATTGTTACCGTTGAGAATGAGTTTTTATTCATTTAATTCTTTATGTTTTTTAATCTTACTGTACTCTGATTATGCAGATATAAAACAGGAGACTGATGACAGGTGTGGCGTAGAGAGGAAGAGACAGTTAGAGAAAATTTAGTCTGAAAAATGTACCTGCCACAAATCAATGGAAAACCAGCGATTTTTCTTGGAGCAGTTTTCTGACATTACAGCAGGATGCTATAGCAGTCTGAACAGACAGGGAGGAAGAAGAGTGTTTCGTCCCTTTGCTCTAATTTGCTGGCTGACTGCAGAAAGACAACACTGTCTCTTTAATGTGGGGAGGGTCAGAGGTCACTGTATTGCATTTGTAAGGTCAGCGGTTAAGGTCACGCTCAGCTCTGGGCCTTCCTGCTACAGACAGCTGGGTCATGCCACCTACATAGAGTCCAATTATCCCTGCCAACTAATAACTCTTCAGCTCGTTCCATAGCACCGCACACACACTCAAACACATCTACACACACACACACACACACACCCCCAACATTCCCTAATACACAAAAAATGTCGATGTGCATGTGTCTTTTTTAACACACACACAAGTGAAAACACAAACCTGCGCAGCGTTCTTAAAATGCATGGAATTCAAAGCAATCAACATGTCTGACTATTCAAACCAATCAAAATCAGAAGAATTTAGTCCTAAACAGCAAAGCTCAAATGCAGAGTAGAAAAATGCAGTTAACAATTACACAACTTCTCCTACTTTAGAACTGTACTTCCAGGAACAGAATATTTAAAATTCCAATCATTTTTAACCTGTGAAAGTAAACCTTTGACTTAATGTGTTACTTTGACTCTCCATCACATATTTTAGGATGGGATCAATGAGCTTTGTAGCTTCATAAATGAAATAATCACATCTTTATTGGCTGTTTTACACCTTGCATTATATCAGTTTGAGTTATACAGATCAGAAACACTGGAAGTATGAAACTACGTTTTAAAGTTATATGTGACAATTCATAATTTTCCCTAATCTGAAACACATGTTGATGGAGTTACCTTGCAGTTTTGTTCAAGTACATTTTGAAGCTATGATTTGAATGGGGATGAAAATGGTCAAATTCAAAAGTCGTTCTTAAGTTTCTGAAAAGTCTGTATTTATGCTTGGGTTATTTTCCTTATTCTTTTTCAAAACCAAAGATTTATGGATTTGATCAGATGAATATATCTAATCTCCATTTTTATGGTACAACCAGGTTACATGGCAGATTAAATAAACAGCTATCTCTGCTTTTAGAAAAGACACTTGGGCAAAACTTACTCACATGAAAAACAAATTGCAATGCACCCAATTTGAAAGAATTTTATGATTTTCCATACATTGTAGTTCATCTTAGCAGAACAACAGAGAGGTTTATGCTCTACTGTGCATTCCTCAAGTAAAATTTTTGACAGTTTCCCCAACCCACATTGGTCAGAAGTGGACAACAAAAATGGCATAATTTGCAGTTTTCTTATTTTGAGTGGCATTTGTGCTCCAGGTTTCTGGTGTTTAGTCATAAAATTTGCTTCAAAATTGCTACATTTGGATGAAATTACAGCTTCTCTCCTCTCAGTTTGTACATTTCTCAATGGAACCTGCATGCATAATAAAGAAAGAATACAGTCCTATCAATAAACTGAATGGTCACGTTTAGATCAGTTAATTAGTTTAAGTTTTGCAATTTGCTCTGTTCCTTGAAAGGCTATAGTGCTGAAATCAAAGCAGTAACAGAAACAGTGTTCTTGTATATTGCCAACAGTTAATGCTAAGTAAAAGTGTATTGGATATGTAATTTTGACTAATAGTTGTCTACAAAACAGCAAATGTAACTCAATGTGTTTTTTTTTAGCCTTTTTTTAAGAAATCTTAACAGATCAATATAACACTAATATTCAAATGTTCTGCAAATTGAAAAAGTACTGCTGAGTTAGAGTTTCCTCTATCCAAGGCCCTCTTTACACTGCTCTGATGACCCCTCTACCCTCACCATGACCTACATGACCTATTAGAATTTGGCTGGTTGTTGTTTCGGCTACTCCCTTCTTCAAGGGTTGAAATTACATGACAAACTTGGCAATTGTTTTACACTGGATTCCCTTCCTGATGCAACCTGGGCAGCCTCAGGATTATGAGACCACTGAGCACTGACCACGGCAATTTGGCTGGCAGCAACTTTTGAAAACCTTTGTCAGTGTGAAGCCAATGACTTGCCAAACAGTTTTTCCTCTGCTATTTTCTGCATATCTGAGATACTCCTGTGCTCCCTCACCACATTTGCCACATCCAGCAAATGCCCACAACAATACTTCCAATACCCCAGCTCTGAGCTATAGAGGATCCTGCCACACTAGCGTGATGGTACTGCCATTTTGTGCTGAGGTTGTAATGATGGCAGTCTAAGCCTAGGCATGAAGCTAACATGGCCAGTCCTGCTGTTCTTGAGAACCAAACCATGCTGGTGCACACACACAGGCCCAATATCATGGACATGTTGCCACCTTGCTCCACCCAGGACCTTAATACGTTGCCAACACAAAGCGAAGCCACATGCTGCAGCCAACCAACTAGGCAAACTATGTTAATTTTTTTTTTCCTGATCTCTACACAGCAAACATGAAGTCCACTATCATGTGAGGTATGCCCGTTCTTTAAAACAAACACACACATTTTTCACATACAAGGTATGCATAAACAGTGTAACAGTAGAAAGAAACACTTGATTGTCAAATCCATAATCACACGAAACATGAATTATGCCAGCTTTTATAAAATTCTAAAGATATGCTGCTTGACATGATAGAATGAAGTGAAACAGTTCAGATGGAAAGTTAACTGACATAATGAGACCACTCATCCTCAGCACATCACGTCGCCCATCAACTCTTTTTCACAGGACAGCAAGAAAAGACAGAAAATTATACAAAATGCAAAAGATAAAGAGCAAGCTGGTGAGAAGAGATATTTTGAGGTCTATCCTGGCTGTCTGGCTCAGACTAATGCCCTCTTCAGTGAGATGGAATGGCACATAAGCTCCCATTAATACGTGAATGAGTTGAATTTAGCTCCGTCTGCCTGCGCGGCTGGCCTGGCCAGCCCCCCTTGCTTTCCATGAAGTGTGGGGTGCAACACTTACTGAAAACCTCTATGCTGTGCTCCGACATGGCACACCCTCCCGACACCCCCAGCACTTTCCTTTGTTCTCTAACTATAGCCGTAGCCACGCCAAGGCCCCCTGACTTAAATATTCCACTATAAAACAAGTGATAATGAACATGAAAAGCGCCGAGTGCTGGTAGTTGACTGAGCCGCTAAGCACATACTGCCTTGTGCATGCATGCATGCATGTACACACACACACACACACACCCAATCAGTTACATGTATGTGCACACACAAAGTTGCACTGCACACAAAATGTGCACGTATATCCCCACTCCCCCACATGCGTATGCATCCTGACTATGGAATCAAAAAGGAAAGTGAGGAGAGAGTGGATAAAAGACCTCCAGTGGAAAATGATTGATCTCTTTTAAGGGTCCTATAAATCCACCAGCTGATGTGAGTATAAATGGATGGTTTGCACATCTTTCCTACCTGGCAACTCATCTCAGCATCACAACAAGGATATTTATATTGTCCATTCTACAGTAAGGCCTTGGCTAACACTTTATTCGTCAGAAATGGAGAAGAACATTTGCACATGCTGCTGTTTTCTTGCAGTCAGCAATGAGTTGTGGTGTTTTGTCACTTGGTGGAAAGCATATTTGTTTGCAATAAAAATTAATGTGCAGATTCATGAATGTTACTGTGTCTTGTGAGTATGGACATTGATGAGTGGGGGGAAGCTTTTACAGTAAACTGTATGTAAGTGTGTAGGGCATCTGTACTAAAGAGAGACTCCATGTAAAGGTTGCCTGTCTCTGGATATCCCTGGAGTGCCCAGGCAGCCAGGCACCTTTGACCAGGACTAGGCCCCCTCAGGCCTTCGTACACACACAGGCACACACATACCCCTCTCTGTGGGCCCCCCACTCTCCCTGGGGTGAGATGAGCCCACCAAGGCCCCTCCTGGAGCTGTTCCCTCTACAAGCCCAGGATCTCCATCTCTCTTACCAACAGCTCCACACAGACGTGGCCAAAAGCCAGCGGACGCCACTGTCTGGATCAGGGGATTGAGAGCGGTGGAAGATATGTGCGTTATTGTGCACGTGCCTGCGTACGTGCATGTGTGAGTGTGTTTGTGCAGTAGTCGAGTGGGGGGGTTGAGGGGGCTATCCCCAGACACAAGTTGCTCAGTTTTTTGGAAAGTCTCTGGCCCACCCAGGAGGAAAGAGTAGGAGGAGAAGGTGGTGGGGGGAGGGGACCAAGGCCTTGGGGGAACAAAGCCTTATTTCAAACTTGCCGAAAACAGGGGCCTTTATGCTGTGATGCTGGGGCCCCCTCCTATGTAGGGAGATGTTATCGCAAAGATGCAATATCCACCTCTGCATAGGGCCAGGAGGTGGGTGCATAGGCCTCCAATGTTACACTAAGTACCTCGGGGCACTGACCTCACTAATGAAGTCTCTCTTGGCTGCTGCTAGCCACTACTGTATCCTACTTTGTCTTTCACTTGGAGATTTTTCACTCTGTCTTTTTCTGTCAGCCTGACTGGCTGCCTGCTAACAACAGCTGAGTCTGTTTGACCATTGGTCATGTTTTGTCTGCATATTCTTTGCTTGTTTTGTTTTAGCATGGTAGAGTTTGTTTGTTTTGTCTATTGTCTCGAATTGGTCCATGATCCCTCCTGTTGTATTTAAATATCTGTCTGTTTTTTGCCATTCAGCTATTGGCACGGCTGTCTCCACAGCTTACTTTGAAGTGTCTCTCTGATTTATTGTCCGGCTGTCTCTTGTAGTCCTTCCGACTTTGAAGCTCTCACTTATCTAACCATCGAGGCCTGTGCTTTTTTTATACACATGGCCTTGAGTTGCATTTAAAGTTGTCACACCGAACTCTTCAGGGAATCCACAAGTGGGAATGGGGAAATTTAATTTAGTAAGATGGGGATTCAAGAGGGAAGCACAATTAAAGTGGACGAACCCACATTCCTGTGTGGAGCCAGTGGCCTGGGGATAGGATTTGCTCAGTTTTCCTGACAGCTCTGAAAGCCCACCACTTCAAGACTTGATCCTCGTCTCAGCTTCCATCTTCTGTACCAACCCAAAAGTTAAACAGAGAAAATAATATTCACTTTAGAGGAAGGCTGTAAAAATTGTGTGTTAAAATTGAGGACTTGTGGGACCAGCTGACAAATTCAATCCATGAAAACATATCATTACAAACTTGTAATCATCATGTTTGCCAGGGTAAGTTATGACAGACTGATTCAAAATTCTCTGTTAGAACTACTTCTAGACTTTACTAGTTTTGAATTTACTGAATCTCTTAACCTGATGTTTTACATCCGTTAAAGCCTAAGCAGCATCAACTGATGCCTTAGCATCAGTTGGCCAGGGGCCAGGGGCGTGGCTCTCCATCTTCGGGAAAAGGCCTTTCCGCAACAACACAATGCCTGGACCCATGAGAGCCAAAGTGGAAAGTTTGCTTTATCACCCACTGGGTTAAAAGATGAAAGAGGTTCAAGATGACATGGCTCTGTGATTGAGGGAACAGGGGAAGCATTTGGGGGTGTGTGGTGGGGCTTATATCTCTTTATCCCGTCTGGCGTGCTGTGGCTGGGCTCTACCCACACCAGCTGTCCACTTTTTTCCTCCAGCTGCCAATTGCTGTGCACTCCAAAGCTGGCCTGTCTGCTCTTGGATTACCTGATTGAACGCCTTTACCACTTCATCCCTTTTTGCTCTTCATATATAGCTCACCCTACCCTGTCTGAAAACCCTCACCTCATTTCTGAATGAACTTTGGTGCAAGGAAGTCATAAAAAGATAGAGGTCAGAGGTTTTGGTGTGGCAGAGATGAACTAAGACCTGAGCAAGGGTTTGCAGGGGACTGGTCAGGATTAGTTGATGGCTGGTGGTTATTAATTTAATTTGAGATGCTTTTTTATCTGCAGGGTGCAGAAGGTCTGTGCACATGCTAGCTCCCTCCAAAGGGCCATAATCCCTACTGTTTTTAAAAGGAATATGCCTTTGGTGTTAGACTGTTTTTAAAAGGAATATGCCTTTGGTGTTAGAGAAGATGCTCTGGATGCCTGTTCTGCAGCAGAGGAGGCATCTGTCATGTGTGTTGGGTTGAGCCGGCACTGGGATCATCGGAACTTGGCATGTTGCCTTCAGGTTTTAGCTGCTGCTTAGAGCTATAGTAGAGTCCAAGTTGGCGCACTTTTGGTATGCAACCACTATTTGTTCCACATGTACATAGTAATGTAACTTTTTTAACAATTATTACTTCAGCTTCACAGATGTCAGATTAGATTTAAATGAAGTTAGTTTTGACAAAAACTGAAAATTAACTGGGAGTATATTTCCTCAGGATAATAAACATGGGTATAATAATAACCAAAAGGAAGTTGATTTTAGCTTCTCAGTCTTACTGAAAACTGACAAATTTCCTCATGTAGTTACCAAGGTGAAAAGAAAGAAAATGAGTGACAGGCACCAGAGTAGAGTCAAAGACAAAGACCAGGGGTTAATGAGAAGAGCAACAGAGGCTGATGGATGGTGAAAGAGTGATTCAGCTCTGTCCACCCCCCCACCCCCCACCCCCTCACCC